>NC_060130.1:560518252-560821282 GCF_021461395.2 Schistocerca americana
CTAAGTTCTAGGGGACTGATGACCACAGCAGTTGAGTCCCATAGTGCTCAGAGCCATTTGAACCATTTTTTTTGTTAATTAACATGTACTATGAAGACTGTAGCATGTCGCTTCCAAAACAGGTGCGAGCGTCTGCAGCTCCGTCCTCTCTTTAAAAAGATATAGCGGAAACAAAGGAGTTATTAGGGTATTGCTCACTGGAGAAACGAATGAGTAGCAAATAACGGATCTATAAATGGGAAATAAATAACTAAGAATGGCTTATCCTTAGAGTACCAACCTTTAATCAGTCTATTAAACGTAATACCTGTAAATTGCCAGAACAGACAATGATCTACGAGGGTTGTCCAAAAAGTAACTTCCTATCGGTCTCGAAATGTGAAGCTCAATGAAAATCAGATAGGTTTCATTTGCAACAGGCTGCCCCTTCCATCTACTTCTCTAGATAGTAGCCGCTCCGACTTGGACATTTGTCGTAGCATCGTACCAAATTTCCAATATCATCGTCGTAGAAGGAAACCGCCTTTGCTTTCCGCCAGTTCTCTATGCTGGTCTACAGCTCGTTGTCTGTGCCAAAATACTGTCCTCATAGCTAATGAGTCATGTGAGTAGAGATGAAAATGAGAGTGAGCTACTTCCGGGGTATATAGTGGGTGATGCAACACACCCCATCGAAACCGTAGGATGGGCATCTTCATCGCCCACGCATTGTGAGGCCGACAGTGGTCATGAAGAGAGAAACGCACAACAGTTACGTAGGGTTACATGAAATTAGGTGAAATCTCTCGGCAGGCCCCCACACTTGGTGGGATACACTATTTTCGTGCTTACTATGCGGTCAGAATTTCAAAGTGCAACGTGACGCGATCGACGGGCATGCACGAGATACTACCCAACACATTTGTGCAAAGCTTAATGGGATTTTCGCTTTAGTTCCCATTACACGACCGATGGGAACGTACCTTCTGGACACTCCTCGCAACTAAAATATCTTTCATTTGTACTCTCGTCCCACTAGGTGCGACATCGACAGTACATTTATTTATATTAACAATAATGTTGTAAATAAGAGCAGGAAAGCTGCTTCGAAAGCCTTGGTGTTGCAAAAACGGGTGCCAGTTTTGGCCTTTAGGCGGAGGAATAGCAAAATCGGTGACAGCCTAGTACTAAGAGTTCAGCACTGATTACACGTCCATTGCTTTCGTCACTATGTACCCTCGTCTCGCTGAGTGTGTGAAGCCTATGCGAGTGGAGAGTAGGTGGCGGTTACTTCAGGTCACTCCCCGTTTAGTTGGTATCTGGAGGCAGATGGTGAGAGGCCTCCTTAAGGTAAACATTTAGCTGTGAAGCTAAAAAGCCACCAGCATCTCCTTCTTAAAAGGTCAGTCGTTCTTGGCCCGTTTCCATCGACGCCGCCACACCAACATATGAGCAGTTTTTCCATGAGGTGGACCTGTGTTGTCATTATTTCCCTTTCATCATACTCAATACCTGCACCCTGCCCCTTAGGTTGGAGTGATAAGCTGTAATAAAGCAATGTGCTCTTTCTGTAAAATGTGTGTGTGTGTTTTTGTATGTGTGCTCTCCAGTGTATTGTGTCGTAGCGACACTTCATTGCCAACGCGTATGCTGACAATAAACACCGAAGTGTCACTGTTATCAGTATAAACAGGGCCAGTGATCCGCACCAACGGACATATAGTGAGGTGAGATGGGGTTGGTCATCACGCTCTTCCGGGGAGTATTACTACCGCAACAGGTGCGGCCAACGTGTTGTCCGCCGGTGGAGTTGTTGGTGCCCCAGAGCACCGGTGAGCCGACTGTGGGATTTTCCCACCTTTCCACAGAACACACGGGCTGTCTGCGCCCCTACAACAGGCTAAAGAAACTTTTAACAAACAACAGGCATACATACACCCACACACAAAAGAGAACCGGCAAAGATAGAATGGAAACTATTCCTATGAAATTTAACGGCAAAATGTCCCTGGAAATAGAAAAATGTTTTAAAAAGTCTGATGTAAGATGTGGCTTACAGGTTAATAACACCGAAAAACTACGGATAAAACATAAATTGAGAGGGAACTATGATAAATTTGATGGCTCTGGAGTATACAGGATTGACTGCAGTAACTGTGACAAATATTATATCGGTCAAACAGGCCGCTCTTTTAAATTAAGGTTTAAAGAACACTCACAGCCACGAAACAAAACGGCTTTGGAACAGCATTTGTCTGATACTGGTCACTCCATAGGGAGGTATGCCTCTTCATATTTAAAGCGCACAAATGTAAATTTTGTCAGTACTACTTTTCATTATGGTCTATGTATTGTTCTTACGCTGTATACAGTTTGCGAGTGTATTTATATTTCTCCTATTTTTGCTGCAGATCTGATGATGGTCAGTAAAGACCGAAACCGGTAATCTGTTAAACAAAAATATTGTGACTATAGACGTAAATTAAAGGAAAATTATCTTGCAGAATTATTCATGTTAGCAAATAATGAAAGCATTACTATGAGGCCAGGGAAAGAAGTATCAATAGAGAAAATCCTTAACGATGCTTTTGTGAAAGTTACTAACTGGCTCTGTGCAAATGTGTGACCTTCAAACTTTAGGAAGGACAACTCATCCAGTTTTGTACACTCAAAAAATCCCACCTCCTAGTAATTAAATATATCAACAAGAAATAATAAACAAGGTAGAATTGCCAAGATTTTAGGTGAACATACGGATGAAAACTTAAACTGGAAACAAGCATACAGTAGTCCTGCTAAAACGTTTAGGGATGGTTACATTTCCCGTGAGAATGTGTTGCCAAATTTGGGAATATAGAGGACAGAAAGTTGATGGATTTTGAATATTTTCATTCACTGATGTCTTATGGGGCAATATTCTTGGGAACTCCTCACCTAGCTAAAAATTATTCATTACACAAATGAAAGCAATTGGATTGGGGTTTATGCACACACATCTTGCACACATCACTTTAATCAGATGGGAATATTGCCCACTCCCTCACAATACATTCATTCATTTATGAAATCTGTTATCAAATGTCAGTCTGAGTTTAAGAGCAATAGAGATATTCGCAGGAACAACACTGTAATAAAACTGATCAGCATTACCCTTTAAAGAATGTCACTTTGGTGCAGATAGGGGTGAAATATGCAGCTTTAACACTCTTTGACAACACACTCATGGAAATGAAGTGTCTCATAGATAACAGAAATGATTTCAATTATAAATAAAGATGTTTCACCTTAATAACTCGTGCACCATACAGGATCTTTTGAATAGAAATAATTAGTCATTTTTATGAATAAAATTGTAAATGGGCAGAATGTAGCCATATAAATAATTTTTCGTATATTTTGAAAGCGTTACGTACTGGCGTGTGAGTGTGGAGAAGGAATAAAGTAGTGGTAGTGTCACAAAATAATACATTTGTATAACTAATAGTCTTATTTTCAAAAACTAGTTGTTCCAGATTAAGGAAATATACGCATTAACTCATAAAACGTTTCTGCAAATTACTAATGAATTTTCAATACATTTCGTCTGACCGTTTTAAGAAACAAAAATTGTGCTCACTCGATTCGAGTTATCATTATAAGATCATCATGTTTTGTTACTGACCATAACAATTTGATCAATAAGTTTATTAAATATTCAGCCACACATTTTTGGAAAATATTCTCTAAATATAGTCTTCATGTAGAGTTTTCTCTCATGTTTGAAAACTTGTATAACACGTTCACCCACTGTTTAAATTGCATATGTGTGCGTTGTGCTTGCTGCTTTGGGATGTAATAGCTAACAAGTATGAGTCATTGCATTATGTGACACGCTCATACATATCAACTAAGCGCAGACACCTTCTCGCATTGATCAGTTCTGTCCATATTCAGACACCAAGGAGCATTTTTTGACGTGTCCTACACAATTCATCCTAGCTCTTCCTTTCTTAGGGAGACTTCTACCTTGAATTGGTCCTTACGTTATGGAAACTTAAAGCTATTAAGTGACACAGTTAATTAGCTATTTGTTCCACTGATCCCGTTCACGATAAACACAACGTATTACATCAGTTTTCAAAAAGTCATAAAATAATATAAATATCAACTATTAAATTACTTTGAACTACAGCCTGAGAGAAATCGCTATATGAAGACTATATTTCGAGAATATTATCCTCAAGAACTCAGGCCGAATACCTAATAAGATTATGGATGCAAATTGATAGGATAAATAACAAAACCCTATGGTCCTACAGCGGTAAATCTAAGCGACTGCGCGTAATTTTTTTTTCTGGAAACGATCAAATGAAACCTACTTAAAATTCCTTGATAATTCGAAGAAATATTTTATGAGTGAATATGTGGATTTCATTAGTCTAAAACAACACATTTTTAAAAAGTAGCGTGGTACTGATACAAATTTATTATTTTGTGACACTGTCACAGCTTTATTCCTTCACTACGCACACACTCTGATAGTAACGCTTTCAGTATTTCTTGAACACCGAAAAAACCTACGATAGCATTCTGCCTTATCATTCATGATAATGTAATTTCACTAAAGACATATTCTTGGAGCGAAAATACAGAGGCGACTCGAATGTTTTATATTTTCTTTTAAATGACAGGGGACCTTCACAAACTCAGCTTGACGTGCAACATTATACATAAAAAATGGTACGGCTGAGGATTATTCAGTAATTTAAAGCCGGCCGGAGTGGCCGAGCGGTTAAGGGCGCTACAGTCTGGAACCGCACGACCGCTGCGGCCGCAGGTTCGAATCCTGCCTCGGGCATGGATGTGTGATGTCCTTAGGTTAGTTAGGTTTAAGTAGTTCTAAGTTCTAGGGGACTTATGACCACAGCAGTTGAGTCCCATAGTGCTCAGAGCCAGCCAGTAATTTAAGAGACAATGTCGGCAGCTTTCTGATACTTTTTTAGGTTGTGTAGATAAATCTAGAAGACATTATAGACAGTTGGCCTGTGCTGCAATGGCTGGTAGTTGATTCAGAATCTAAATAAAAGTAACATTATGCTCTCTCATAGTTAAAAAAGGTGCCTTTCTTTTACCACAACTGCTCCAAATTATTGAAATTTGTCACTTCAGTGGTTGTCGAAAGGCTGTCACTACACTGTTGGGGTCCCACAGATGTACAACTGCGCTTAAATGTCAACGACATATGACACTACAGGTTACAAATAAAAAGATTTCGTATAGTTAATTTTAAACGTCTTATGAATTAAGAAATATGTTGATTCCCACTATGTCAGCTACTTACATGTTGCATTTATCAACCTTAGAAGTTAACGTAATGCTGTGGAGCACGGAAGGGCTGTAACAGGGAAGGTAAATGGCCGACTTCGGATTATTCGAAGAGTTTTAGCAAAATATGGATCATCTGTAAAGGAGACACCGTGTCGAACAATAGTGCGAACCATTCTTGAATAATGCTCGAGTGTTTTGGACCCCAATAGATCGGATTAAAGGAAGACAACGAAGCAATTCACAGGCGGGCTGCCAGATTTGTTACCGGTAGGTTCGATCAACACGCAAGTATTACTGAGATGCTTTGGCAACTCAAATGGGAATCCCTGAGGGGAATGCGAAGTTCTTTTCGAGGAACACTGTTGAGAAAACTTAGAGAAGCGGCACCAGAAGAAGGTACATTTCGCGTCAGGACCACAAGAACAAGAGAAATTAAAGCTTGTAAGGAGGCATTTATACAGCCGATTTTCCCTCGCTCTGTTTGCGACTGGAATAGGAAAGGGAATGATAAGTAGTGGCACAAGGTACTCTCCGCCACGCACAGTACGGTGACTTGCGGAGCGTACATGTATATGTAGGTGTAGAACCACTCTGCTTAAAGGTTTTTCATTCATTTTCTTTTAAAATAATGCTACATACTGACTGTTGTAGATGAGTTCGCTTAATATAAACGAATACTCAGTGTATTAGTAGAAGTAAATAATACCTTTGCTCCAAAAGATCTTTATGTTTCTAAATGAACACTTTTATTTAGAAAGAAACAAATTGTCTGCAGACATTGTTTGTAACTTACTTCTTTATATTTAGCTTTGTACTCTCACAGGCATATACACTGCACATCAGAATTTATGGATCACTTTTTCGAAACCCCATAATTATTTCCCATTGAGATGTATAACTTTCAAATTTAGCTCAGAGCCACCTACAATCTTCCTCTGTAATGATGGAAAAGCGTTGCGCCCTGAGACGTCACCCTTGGGATCGGCGACGCTTCAAACAGCAACGTGCTTATACATGCAAAAAACAAAAAAAAGGGAGGGGGGGCAGAGCTCAGAAGTTCGTGTGAGGGTCGATGATATCACACTGGCAGAAAATTTCACCAAAGTTCAGCCCCACGCCACCGTTACACAATGGGAAGGACGTCGCACCCCATCTTACCCCTTTTTATACATTTTTTCGACAGCTCTGAGATGGAGATTAGAACAGCGACGCCCAACGTTGAAATCACACGATTTGCTTATGCGTGACCGAGGAAAACACTACTGACACATCACCTATCAGATTGAAACAACCACTTACCTCAAGGCGTTGATTCCTACACATTTTGCGGTCGAAAACAACACTTCACAATGCAATAAGCAACAAGATGGAGTTCTTGACAATCCTTGACACAGCTGACAGCCCACGGACGCTTTTACCTAAGGACATCGTTGGCCAGCATTAAACGTGATCGCACCACTTTGGAGTGCAGTGCGACCACAATTTTTGATATGGTGTACAGTGTGGAACCACAAGGGACAGTTCATAACCATTCGACGAAGTCTGAACGTGATCCGAAGCTTCAAAGGGTGTTTACGCTGTTTTAGCCCCCCTGTTTCACTCCTTCCGGGGGTGTAATGATGCAGCGGTGCAGCATTGAACGTACTTGAATAACCTCAATGCCACCCGCCCACGTTTCTTGAGCACTTTAAAAATGTACGTTTACAAAAAAAATCTGTGACGAGAGTCCTAGGTGCCTGCAGTTAGGCAGCTACTTGACACTTCTCCTTTATGGCCAATGCCAATGGCCAATGGCTCTGAGCACTATGGGACTTAACATCTGTGGTAATCAGTCCCCTAGAACTTAGAACTACTTAAACCTAACTAACCTAAGGACATCACACACATCCATGCCCGAGGCAGGATTCGATCCTGCGACCGTAACAGTCTCGCGGTTCCGGACTGAGCGCCTAGAACCGCTAGACCACCGCGGCCGGCTCTCCTTTATGGCATGGCTATTAGCAGCCACCCAGGACGGTCTCATTGGTTTTCACTGCGGAGGTATAGTTTTAAAGCGCTCATCAAACCTGGGCGGGTGGCACTGACAGTACTGTCAAACTGGGGGCGTCTTAGAAGGACCATTTGCCGTTTTGTTCTCACATGCGTTAATTTCGCACCCCCCCCCCCCCCCCCCCCTGTAATCATACAACGGGAGAGTGAAAACATGAGGGCTGAAAAAGTATAAGCATCCCATGCTGCTTCAGACTGCGATTAAATTTCGTCAACTGGTTTTCAGCTGTTCCTTGTGGTTTCACATTGTACACCAGAGCAAAATTTACGGTCCCACTATACTCCAAAGGGGTGTCATCGTGTTCAGTGGGGCTGTTACCTCGCGATATCCTTAGAGAAGTATTGAAGCCGCTGTGGCGTGTCAGCTGTGTACAAATTGTCAAGAACATCGTTCTGCTATTCATCAGTGCCTGAATGGAAGGGGTGATTTCATTGACGCCATTATGCCACCATCTGAGACCTTTTCGAGCCGATTCTGTGTGGCGGTGTATCTGGAACGTTTTCCTCCGCCGGACGTAACAAAACCGCGTCACTACAAACCTTCTCATCGAATGACGTGTCCGCGGTGGTGTTGGGTAGAACTGTGGTGAAATTTGGTGCAGTGTGCAATCATTATCCCACCATAGGCCTCACAGTAACTTCTGAACTGTGACCTTTCTCCCGCATCTGGTGACACCTTGCTGTTTGAAGCGTCACATAGCCCGAGGCTGACGTCGCAGGACGTCACGTTTTTTCACCATCACAGAGGAATGTTATAGCCACCTTTCATCCAAATTTGAGACTTACAGGTCGCAATGGGAAATAATTACGGGCTTCCGAAAAATTGCGCCTTTACTTTGTTGCGCAGTGTGCTATCATTAGGTAAGTGACCAAATATTAAAAAGGAAGAATTTGTTCACATTTGGGCTTCTGTTTCGTTGTCAAACAAAGATGATGTCAACAAGCCCTCGAAGGGAGTTTCGGCAATCTGCTAGTTATTAAACGAAAACCATCAATAACATCGACTTCTGTTGTTTTCAAATTCACCAAAATTCATGTGCCTGAAGCCATTTAATGGTGTGTCAGTAGGAGGATGAAGCGAAAAGAAGCAATTTAATGAACCACTGATATCCAAGTCATTAAAGAAAGTTGTCCACAGCAATGTTAAATAAATTTTTCCTACTCTTCTTTTCATATATTCTCAGGCACTCTAAATTGCAGGGATGGGGAGCTTGCGTTATTAAAATAGCCACTTAATGTTTTTTAGGCGCGCAGTGATCGCTCTTCAGAGACGCTTTAATATTTAGTATTCGTGTAATGCGTTCTGGAAATCTTAGCTACAGTGTTAGCAGATGACAACTGGACGGTTTGTATCTTTTCTCTATTTCATGATATTTCTTATTTGTTTAGGTTCTTCCATTGGAACTCTCTCGTTGAATATTGGTCGTAGAATTCGTCGCCCACATTCTGTATTTTGCTGTATAAATTACAGCCGCATTCATCTCTATGAATGTGAAATATCGTTGGTGAAATCGAATAGGTAGAGGAGCGTCCCAGAAAAGCCAGAGAGCTATTTTTGTGTGTGGCTTATATTCTTCTCTCCTGAACTGATGTCGCTAGATACAACATATTAACAAAAATTGACTTTTTTGTTAAGCTTTTCTAAAGAAGTTAAAGTGCATCCAGCGACTGAAGCTATATTATAGATTTCTCTTACCTCATTATTTTCGGTATTATCAGTACTGAAATTGCAAAGTAGTGTCTTCAGTGGGAAAAAGGTTGAAGCCCTTCATTATTAGCCTGAAGCTTTCAAGAGGTTAATCTACTGGCCTAACAACCCCAGCTACTCTGCTAAGCAGTGCGTTGCTGAAGTACAGATCTACTCACAACCATGGCTTAATTTGACTTTTCAGGAAAAGTAACGTGGAACAAAAATAAAATGTATTCATTACCCAAGAAGTTTCCATTTGGATTACTGTTTGTTCTCTATATTTCAGATTTTCTCTGCATGCCCATACCTCCTTAGAAAAATGACGGTGCTTTTATTTAAATCATATGCAGGCATTTTTGTACCACTTCTTTGTCAGAACTGGGAAAAGACACATTTAACTACCTCGAATCCTCATCCAAAGCGAATTATTCGTGCTACATTCCACCTAATGCGTTAGAATAAGGAACAACTCTACGTCTCTTCAACGCGATGTGAGTTCTCTCTCCCTCTTGTGACTTATTTATGTCTGAAGACACAAAATTACGCAAATAACTTTTTGAAGTAAGGAATGATGGCTAGAGTTTGGTATATTGTCAGGATCATAGTCACTGGAGATGGAGCGCTACATCAAGTGGGGGAGGGAATGTCATCTTGTTAAGGGAATCATACTGGCAATCACTTGAATTTATTGTGAAAAACCGTGGAAAATCTAAATCAGGATGGATGAAAATCCTTTACTATAAGTCGTAAGAAACATTACTGATGACGTAGTTGTGCTTCGGCGTCAGATGCTTTTGATGATGGATTGATTTAAAATCTCAGGTGTCAGATTTGCGTGCTTTCGCGTTGCATAACACGTGCGGGTACATTTCCACCCCGTGGTGGCTTGCGGATTACAGATTTAAACATAGAAATGATTAACAGTGTTTTACAGGATACTGTAGCTACAGAAAAGATTGTTTTTCTCCAGATATACGACACAGGACAGTGGGTAGTCTATCAGGGGCAGTCAAATGAAGACCGAATACCCGCCACAACGGGACCATGGAATGATTTCCTTCAAAAGTAATCTCCACACGCGTTAAGACATTTATCCCGCTTAGAACCAAGACGATAAATTCCTGTTCCGTAGATAGAAAGTAGTCGGCCGCTGGCGGATTCACAAAGACACCCACTCTTGGACTCCTTGGTCCGACAGAAACCGCCGTCCACACATTTCTTTCTTCAGGTCACCAAATATGAGAAAATCACACAGTGAAATGTATGGGCTATACGGAGGATGTTGCGTGTTTCTTAGCCAAATTTCTGAAGCGCAGCCTACGAGCAACTATTGTTCCACGCCTAAGGAACTTGTCTCCACTTATTATCATGCAATCACTGGAGTCCGTGTAGCGAGCGGCCGAAGAATGCAGGCCGCGTCTGCTACACACCTGTGTAAATGGTAGTCGAATCGTAGGCGTTAGCCGTAAGACACTATGACAGTAGGACGATGACACTACTCCAGCCCGCCATCAACCAAGGTCATAACCCAATAACTTCGTGCACCTCTGATTTGGTACTATGGCGTTCCCCCACGACAGCGGTGGCAGCATCGAAACGTAGCTGCAGTGGGGTCACACGTGGCGCCGTCTGTGTATTATAGCTAGTGTTCGGTTTTCATTTGACTAACGTGGTCCTTTTATACTTTGCGGTTACAATTATCAATCGTATTTCCAGGAACATTTTGACGCAGAAATAAATTGTGCCGTTGTGTGTGTGTGTGTGTGTGTGTGTGTGTGTGTGTGTGTGTGCGTGCGTGTGCACACTTTCTTATGTATTCATGTACAATATACACCCTAACATAGTCGTGAAATTTCTTTGCAGCTCAAGCGATGATGTGAGGCCCAACGTTTATCTGGAGGGTGATGATGGAGAAGATCAATCTTGCGCGTCCCCATCTACCTCTTCGGTAAGTGAGCGCAAGACACGCTGCCCAGACTTTAAGTACATAAAATACCATATTTACCTTATTTACGCAAGTGAGTAACACTGTCTATGCAGTAATAGTAATGAAGTACTATGAAATTTGTTTTCTAGAGTAAACAAGAAGTTTCTTTCCTTTTGGATATTTTTGCGTATCTACCTGACACGGTCCTGATGCGGAAATACCAAAATTCTATCGCTGAGCATAACATGAAGCTGATTGTGTCACTTACAAACATCATGCCAGACCCATTTCAAGCCCGTATACTCTAATGAGATAGCGACTTCGAAATAGATCCATGTTAGTTTTAAACTTATACTTTCATAATAACTGTGCACAGAAACAATATAACAAATGTTGGTATATTTAACTCTCAGTGCTTAATGTGGTTCTCATCGGTTTTATGAACAAGGAAGAGGTGCCAGTGAACCTTGAGGCGAAATATATTTTTATTACAGTCCCCCATGGCAGTTCAAACAGATTTTTAGCCCCACTACAGTTTCTGCTTTGCTTAATGCAGCATGACTCAGCAACATTAAAGAACAAAACAGAGTAATAATTTACAATAGAAGAAACTTAGTTGCATTCGTACTAACAGAAAAATACTTATGTATTTTATATGAGGAAAGAAGTGAAAATGGAATCTTGATTCTGTTTTGTTGGTCTCCGTAGCTAAGCTTTCAGCGCGTCTTACTGTCCTGTAGAAGACGCGGCTTCAATTCCTGTTACCGCCAGGGATACTTTCCTGGAAGTAAGGTGGTATCGGGTTGCACTGAGCCTCACGAGCATAATTGTGGAGTTCACTAATGATAAATAGCGGCTATAAATAGTGATGTCCTTCCGGATGTGTAGCCGAGTTGTTGTTTCCATTCTTGCACAGAATTTTGTGACCGATCCTGCAGTCTTCTTCCGGTTCTACGAGCTGTGCTGTTGTGTGTACCTGATGCCCGTCCAACCACGCCAGGCAACAGTACACCTAACACCACAGTTCTCAGAACATGAAGAAGGCTGCTGGGTCTATCGTCCAACTATTGTGCAGAAACGGAAACAACTCAGCTGTACACCAGGAAATGCACACAGAAATTAAAGTCATTAGCTGCCAGTGGACATTTATTCATATCAGTGGGGCAAGTTGAATGTATCTGCCGGACCAGGATTCGAATCTGGGTCTCCTGCTGACCAAGTAGATACCTTGACCCTGTAGACAGTGGTGACCACACCAATACGGGCTACCCTAGCATGCTTTCCGTCTGATCCAAATACTGAACTTATATCACATGCTACTGATATAGTGCCCTTCTTCATTAGCCTCATTACTCGCAGCATCTCGCCGATTCCCGTAAAAGTTTGAACTTGGTGTGCATCTACAATGATGGGATCATTGGCCGTCATCGTCCATCCGAAAGGACACACACCACACATATATAATTATATAATTAAGGCGATGACGGCCAACGATCCCTTCAGTGCAGATGCACACCAAGCTCGAAGTCTTACGGGAATCGGCGAAATGCCGTCAGTAGTGAGTCTAATAAGCTGGGGCACAATACCAGTACTGTGTGGTGTAAGCTGAGAATTTGGGTCTGACGGGACGCGTGCTAGTGTAGTCCATGTGGGTTTATATGGATGGCGTAGTGGTTAGCACATCTGCCTATTGAACATGAGACCCAGGTTCGAATCCTGGCCTGGCAAAAATTTTCAACTTGACCCATTTATACAAATCAATGCCCACTGACTGCTAATGTCTTTAATTTACTTATGTCTTGATTCATAGTGGGTGCAGGATCAAAATGGGGTCTGCTCGTTCGGACATCTCCGACACCAATAATCTATCACGCCCGAGAGAACACAACGGCTCTGAGGTCTAGAAAGCTAATAACGGCTGAGAGAGTTGTGTGCCGTCCACATGCCCCTCCACACAGCATTCACCAGAGGATGACCGGGACGATGGTTAACAGCGTGACTTCTTACAGGTGTGATACGGAGTTATTTTAATTAATTATGTTGCAGAATCTTGTTATTTATATTCAGTATACAAAATACTTGGTGATTTTGCTTTGAATATGTAGGGAACAAGCTATTATAAAGAAGTGACTAAAAGAGTAGAGAATAGCTTTTCGTTATTCTCACATATCACAATCGGCGGTAGTATATGATTTCAACGAATTAAATAAAAACCTTTTCTATTGAAATAAAATGATTGTCACTAACACGTATAAAGGACTGCAAACACATCTTACAAAGTGTCAGATAAAAACATGAAAGATGTGCGAAAATGCATGCTGTAACATCCCTAGTAGTTACGAAATCTGGATAATTCGAAGGAAGGAATTCAGGCACGTCTTCCTACAGTTGTTTTCATGCTATACCTTCCAAAAAGTGTTTATGAATATCAAAAATATTTTATATGTGTACTATGCTGCAGGTGTTTTCAAAGAAAGGGCTGGTTAGACACTTCAACAAGTCGAATTTTGCTACTTTTATCCAGACATTTGTCTACAAAAATGGGTTTTTCTCTAAGTAGTCTCATCAGTGACACAGAAAATTAGAACTACTCAAATCGTAAGATAAAATCTAAATCCTAGTTTATATTGATTGCTCCGCTCCATTTACAGTATATACCAATACTACTTTATCTAATTGAAACATTCACTAATCCCATCCGACAATGACATGAAGAAACAGCACCTTGAATAGAGCTGTTCTTCAGTAATAATAAATTGATTATTTCATGTTTCACCAGCCTGTTTTACACTTTTTTAGTGTAGCGCCTACTGAAGCGGTGATTCAGGAATGTCAGTGATACAATAGCATGATTCCCTCTCAAAGGATTATATTATCAGTGAAACAAAACTATTAGCTTTAATTTTTTGGGCACACGTCTCCTGTATATTTGCAGGCAGATCTAGATGCGCAGGAGGTGTGAGCCCATGACTGAATTTACAATTACACTTCCGGAAAGAGAAAGATTGTAAAAAACTATGAATACCACGTTATATACCTGTCGCTGTTTTCACATACCTAAGAAGAACTGACGTCGTTTGTTTTTTTCTTTTTTACACCTACTGTAATCTGTCTGGAAGTGTCAGTAATCATAAAGGTGTTGCGTTGATATAACATCACGTCCGACTTCATAGCCGTCAAACAAAGACCAACTGCTAGCACCCGTCAAGTTCATGCAAATATAATAACAATCGTAAACCTATTAAGTGTATCTAGAGCTACCGTATCTAGTGCCATATGTTATGTAGAATTCATGGGACAATTTACTGCTGAACATTAAATGCTCTTTGAGACCATTTGGCAACGAAAATGAAGTTCAGAGGTGTTAATACCACCAAAGTAAGTATCCCAACGACTGGAAACATATACTGTCGTTTGAATTACTTTTGCACTACTGCGTACTGTGTTTACATTTGGTGAACAAGTGGGAAGCTCCTTTCCTGACTGTCTTCCAGCCGTGAAGCGTGGTGAAGGCTCTCCAATGACTGAGGAGGACATGTCGTTCCCAGTGGCTGCTGTGGTTACATAGAAAAGGAAACGAACAGGTAAAGTCAATTTTAGATGACAACGTGTGTTATGTTATGGAGAAATTAGTTTTAGCACGATATTTAATGTTTCGAGATGATAAGCATCGATTTACTTGGCAATTTATATGGAAATTTTTCTTCATGAACGTAAGGGAAACCTGCGACTCTTTGTTGAATTTCGTAGAGATCGAATGTGAATATTAAACAGCCATTTTTGTCCGTTATGAAAAATCAGTTATGACCCTATTACAGTCATATGGTATCTCTCGAAGACTTGGTACACTTGTTTTATTTCATTTCTCTTGTTTAAGGAGAGTTGTAGAATACAACTGATCACTGTCCAGCATTTATATGCATCTATTCTGAGTGGAGCCACACTTCTTGTGAATCTGGAAGGTGCCTATTCACCATATTAGGTGTCTGACCATTACATACGTCTCGTTTTTTCTACTTCGATGCACTCGTCATAAAATACATTAAACCCGGTGTAGTAAATAGTGTGGACTGAAGATGTGTCACTACTGTATTTCAGTCTGTCTTTATTAATTCTTTGTAGGAATAAATTGTTCTATCCAGTTTGGTTGCACCGACAAAATCTAAACTAGAGCCGTGGTAGCAAAAACAGGTACCATAAAATGTTTCTTAAGAATAACTGGGAACTTTATCAACTGCAAGTGTGCCTGCTTCTTGCTATCTTGTCTTTATACGCAGAAATGGGATTTGTGTAAGTGTTAGTACCGTTACATTTCGAATCATTGTACGAAGAAGAGTGCCGATATTGCCTATAAAACCCGTTTTGAAACCCAGTTATTACATCGATTTGGAGACAGTACATTTCACAGAACGTGGTCACTTAGCCATCACAGATGATGAGTTAAGTTATATATAACATTGAGGGTCACGGAATGAAGTGAAATGGGCATTGATAGTGTGATGTACGTTAGGGTCCAGGTGAATACTCCTAATGGCGTTAATAGCCCAAGAGCATCAAATACTGTTTAATCATGAGGGAATGTTATTTTGTCATCGTAGAAAGTGATTCATTAAATTTTTAACACTTTATTTTCAATTTATATATTCACAAAACGCTTCTCATCATTTGCCGGTATCGGCCTCCACCGGCCATCTGCACAGTCATTAAAAGAAATCAGCAAACGGTGATCACAACATGTCATATGCCAAAGTATTACGTGTCGCTGTGATCACCACATTTTGTTTTCTTTATATAGTTCTGTCGATGGCCATTGCAGGTCGACACCGATAAAGATTTTGAAGCGTTTTGTGACCCTCTCATACGAAAATAAACTGTTAACGGTGTAATTAGCAACTTTCCATTCGTCCCTCATACATCTCCATGTGGTACTGCAAGTGTCACCGTCCCGTAAAAGCAGGTTGTCATCATACTGTGGAGGAGTAGCCTGGTACTCTTTTAGACTGATAGTACTGCTGAAATCTCCCGACTGGCTGCGCTGCGCCCTACAACTTCATAATTGTCTTCAGAGGTAAGCAACAGTACGAGCAGAACAAATTAATCTTGCTTTCGTTTAACCTCAATCTGAATTTTATATAATTGCAGATACTATCATAGCCGGCCGGTGTGGCCGAGCGGTTCTAGGAGCATCAGTTTGGAACCCCGCGACCGCTACGATCGCAGGTTCAAATTCTGCCTCGGACGTGAATGTGTGTGATGCCCTTAGGTTAGTTAGGTTCAAGTAGTTCTAAGTTCTAGGGGACTGATGACCATAGATGTTAAGTCCCATAGTGTTCAGAGCCAAAAAGCCATTTGAACCATTTAGAAGATACTCATACAGTGCTGTGGAATGTGTATGGCTCTGGCACCTCCACACCTTTTGTCCAAAGCGGCTTGCGCTGGCCTCTTCTATAAGTACAACAATGTGATAAAAGTACTGTTTACATAAGACAGGACGACCCGCTTGTGAAGTCCGTTGATGGGTTATGTAAACTGTGATTTTGAAAATTAGCATTAGCAATTCACGACGACTGACATTCTCGCTACACAGCAATCTAAACGTGATTTCCGCCAGCTGCATATTTTCACTTTCTGCTACCAGATGTGAACCTAAAGTGTGCCCTCCTCTGATAGCGAAAGAGACGTAGTATAGTCTTAGGAATGAGACGCCATTAAGTTTATTTGTCTTTCACCAGCTTGATGTTGTAATTATCGCTCCGATTTGGTTATAATCACTCACTGTGGTCAACCTTCAAACTGTGTCGCGTACTAGGTCGCATGAGAGTTAAGGAAATGCGGGAACCCCACCCGTAGTAATTGGCGAGGTCATGAGCGCGTAGTTCACCATTCTCTTCAATCACGTACTACCTATTAACCCTTCGCTAGTGTGGCGACTTTACGTCCCAAGTTTGGTGAGCCTGGTATCTCAGACCAACACAATAAACAATTGTATAAACATAGAATTTATTAGTATATCAGTTACAGGCAAGAACAGAACTATTCTTCAGTCATTTTCCTTTATCTTATGTACCTTATATAAGTAAATGTTGCGGTAAATATTACACGAATATTATGCAACTCTTTGGTCAAATAATTATGTGCTAGCGTATTAATAAACTTTTAGGAAAACAGAAAAATTTCTTATGCAGTTACTATTTAACACTTTGCGCTTATTCCCAATCCTTTCACAAAACTTCAATACCTTCAAGACACGTGTACTTTTCGCAATTTCTGCTGTGATACTTCGTTGTCCTGTTTTGTTCCGAAGTACATGTACGGCATTCACATTTTCTCTCGTAGTCCATTATTTAATTTAAGCTTTAAAAATACAGGCTTAAAATGAGCACACCTACGTAATTCATTACAAATTTGCTAACCTTACGACTATATAACACCATAAAAATTCCATTAAATGAATTACTCATGCCTTTTAACTTACAGCCATCAATATTTTATTACTACAAAGTTGGTGTGGTCGGTCCAGGGGAGCGAACATGCCGTTGTCAAGATAAGCAGCCCCCTACCAAACTGACTAAATCGTACCAACGTGAATGAGAAAAGGACACAATACAACAGCTCGCGCACTATACTGGTAGAAAAGAAATAACCAAATATGTTAAGTGATTCGATGTGCGTGACCGTGCCACACTAACGGAGAGTTAAGTGAAAAATGACTACGTGGTGAGGAAGGCTGTTATTAGTGCAGTGTAGTGTTGTGGTGTTAATGTCATTGTAGAAGAGTAGTCTGTTCCTCTCGATTAGCAACAAGGTAGTAGCCGAATTTTACCGCCATCATCCGATGTGCAGATTGTCGTTAACGTTGTGCACTGTGACATGCTCCCATTCGATGAGGCACAGGAAACATGTTTACTATTTAACCCAGATTTTTTGTGCGCAATCTGGTGCCGAGTACCTTTCATTACATTTCCCATAAAATATTAATGATGAAAACTTCTTCCACCAACAGAGCACTTACGTGGCTATCTCACGACCGTGTGTCAAAGCATTAGTGTGCATTAACGAACTTCTGTTAGACACCGAGTCGGATACCACGGTTATTTTGCACTGGTAATAGCAAAATGTGAATGTTTGGAGTTTGGACCTAACACGCTAGTGAATGATGGGCGGAAAGCACATTCTACTACTTCCCTTAACAGTGCGGTATATTTAATATTCCTCTGTTTGCCACCTGCATCACGAGATTATGTACTAAAAGAAAATCCATACTCCGGGATCACTCAGCACGCCTAACTCATGAGCATAACCAGCGACTTCTATCAAAAAATACGTGTTGGTTTTAACAAGGCTCAGGTTAATATGATATCATCGTTTAACTTCGGAGTAACCGGACATAAATCCCACACGCCAATCCATCCAAGAGAAACGTTATCACAGTAACTCGAAAAGATTTCTGAATTCATTGTGTACGACGACTGCGTCTCGTCGACGGTGAGGTCGTTAAAGATATTACGCCATTTTAGACAGTAAAGCGTACAGAGTAAAGAGATGAAAGTTTTAAGCAATTCATCCCTCATGAAATGACGCAGGAATACATCATAAAATTTGCATCCGAATGTCTGTCCGAATATTCGAACACAACTCTCCCTGCATAGAAGCCTAGCATCTTACCCACCGAGCCGTCTCTCGCAGTCGGAACACAAAAAATACGACATACATTCGTAACATTCTCCCGATCTGATGATCGAATTGTCGTACGGAGCAGATTTCGTGAAGCCATGGTGCAAAATTGAGAGGAATATTTCATATGAAGATATCTTTTACGTTCCACGTGAGAAGCACCGTGCTTTAATTTTCTTATCTATTTTCTTTCATCGCATTTTACGATCCCTGAGTAAGGAATAAATAATGCATCCAATGAAATCTTCTGCTTTTTGCTTGTGCATGGTAGCGTAGCTATTCATACCCGGATAGTGTATGAAGTCAAAACATCGACACTCCCGAATACGTTTTACACCGGCTGTATATAGTATGGAAATCTCGGCATCTGCCGGAGCCGAACCAAAATAACTGTTCGTAGGATGGGGCAACGTGGTCGATGAGACGAACGTCACAGACGTTCCGCAGGCAGGAGTTCATCCCAGCTCCAGCGGCCCTCAGCTCTTCTCTCAACGTTCTTGCAGACTAATGGCTACCACTGTGATTGTTAAAGGCTAGCCTGTTATTAAAATAAGAGAAGATCATTTTTAGAGCTAATCTAAACAGTACTTTGGCACATAATTTTACATCTATGTTTTAAACGGAGTAAAAATCACAAATGCGACAGAAGCAGCGCTAAACAAATGAAAATAATAAGCAATTATCTGTTTCTTGTAAGAAAGAAAAGTGGACACAATTCCTGCGTTTAACGACTAGTACGATCAGAATGAGTGATAACTGTGTGTGAAGTTTAGGGAGAAGTTCTTTTTAATCTACATTTTATGCTATCATAATCCAATGAACAATCAGCTCTAGTGTTGCCTTGCACGTATGTGTAACGGAACGAAAACAGCGCTTGTTTTATCCTTCCTGACCGGCTGGGTAAATGACACTAGAATTACACGTAACCATAACAGACAGTAATGGGCTCATACTGAACCTTTTCGAATACCTAATTGCACAGCTCTCGATTTTAACTTAGTTTTTGTGAACATTAATCTTTGATGTCAAAATTTCAAGTGCAATGAAACTTTATTATGTAGGATGTTCAGCAGCTAGTACGTATTTGATAAAGAACGTGTTGATTTACACCATGAACTGCACTTCGAAAGTATTTATTTGCAGTATCATGATTTTATATTTCGCAGGCACATCGGTTTACTTAGACTTGGGCAGTTTATACTACTGATGATGGGCTATACATCTGGGTACCTCTCTGGCAAATAAATACGTTTGAAGTGAAGTTCATGGTATACATCAAAATTTCCTTCTCCAAATGCACCGAAAGCAGTGTATACACCTTGAAATTTAAAATTTATTTATTTATTTATTTATTCATTTCAACAGTTGCCCAAACGTAGTTTAAGTGCTATATATGACGGTACAGAGACATGAACCGTATAAGACATACACTTTTTCCCATTTTACATATTGAGTTCACATCTACGACAGCTGCGCCCGCATCTCATGTGGTTGTACAAATTCTTATTAGGACAACATAACACGTTGCTCGTTCCACACACATAGTGGTTTGTATCAGGCTGTAAGAGTAACAGTTTTTATTGTGCTGTAGCCTGATAATCTACAAGGTGGCGAAACTAAATAATTGCTAAGTAATGAAATGAACTGTTTCTTCCAAACAAAACGAACTACTTACGCAGAACAATGAATCCCTATCAGAAAATAAAATCTTTTATGGATTATATCGAAACTACAAGTATTATAAGCATTGCTGAGCTACAGAATATTATAATATTCACCTCTTATTAGTCTAAAGTCAGTTTCAAGTCATCTATCATCCTTATTGGACTAATTATATCTGCAGATTTCCTACTGATATTCGTTGATAAGGTTATTTGCAATTCCGTAGCCGCTGAAAAACTTGGGGACTACGCTCTTGGGCAACCACATTACAGAAAGATACCGTACAGAAAAGAGGCCCCGGCGAATGGGCTAGATCGGCGAATCAAGTGATACAGGCTGTCGACGAGACGTTGGATACCCGTTTGAATAAGCCACGCGTAAAAAGCACATCTGATGACAACCACGTCATATGTGTCTGGTACATAGGACACTCCATTTCCGAAGTCGTGCTGGAATTTGGGTCTCCAAGCGCCACCGTGTCAAGGGCGTAGAGTGAGTATTTCTATTCGGAGGAAATCGTCGCAACCTGGACTACCTGTCGTTGGAAGCAACGTCCACATGACAAGATTCGCCATCGATATGGCGGCTTGTAGCAAAGGGTAGCTGTGTCATACTGAAAGAAACCACTTGCCATTTCATTGCAGGACATAATGGACATGTAGGCAGCCATACCATCCAGAAAATCATTTTCGTTCTGTTGGAGTTGTAGCAGCGGGTAGATGCGTCACTTTGCTAGAAACCACTTGCCAGTTTATTGCAGGCCATAATAGACATGCAAGTAGCTGTACCATCCAGAATAACATTCTCGCTGTGGGTTACAGAACGACCATCCAACTGTTGCATCTGTGCTCACCATTCGTCACAGAGCGAAGAAGTTAGAGTGATCGCAGACACGCCGACAATGGGTGCACGAAGAGCAGTGTATTTCCCCGAGCTGACGAGTCACGATGCATGTTAATACATGCGGTTGGCAGGGTAAGAGTACGTCGTAAAGTACATAAGATGCTACAATCTACTCGCTGATATAGCGCTGCTTTCGTTATCTAACCTACAGCAGCGCACAAGTGATCTTTGTTTTCAGCAAGGCAGTGCAACAACTTATTATCCCCAAAGTGTTTCTAAACGGGTTGAGGAAGTCATCCGTTAAGCATTCATGGATCAGAACGGTTGTCTAACATTTTTGTTGTGTCTGTGACACATCATATCGTGGTCATCAAGGCGAAAGCGGATATTCAGATTTCTAGGTACACGTCTATATTTCAGCTGCTAATAAGCGTATGCATTACGAGAGTTGTAATAATACTAGAAGAATGTAAAAACATTCCTATCGGATTTTGCGTCAGATTTTTGTTGCTTACGTGATTTTTTGACAAAAGAAGACGTTTCTAGCAACTGGGAGACAATATGCTACTAGACATCAGTTAAAGACAGACAGTTTATGGGCAACAATAACGAACTTAATTAATTCTGTAGTAATTAATATCATGCAAAGATATTGCCAGTTCACACTTGCACCTCTCTCTAAATACCATTGCTGGTTCAACAGAAGCTTCATGCGACTTCGCTATTCAAAGACTGATAAGCTTGACGTTCAAAATAGACTGATACTCTTGATGTTTAAAGTGAGTACAACATTTATGTTTTGTCATTTTTGTCGACGTTATTTACCGGAGGTTAGGCATACGTGTTTCTGATAACGAGGGTAACTATCCGCAGTCTTTCCTTGGAATTTTACCGTAATCACTGCTCAAAATGATCGCTTCTTTCTCTTTACAGAATCCGCATTTATTGCATTCTTTAATTCCTGCTTCTGGGTACAGAGGGGTGGCAAAAATATGGAAACACCGCTAGAAATTCACGTTTGACCATAAATGCAGGTGTTAGACAAGTCCGCCGACCGGAGTGGCCGAGCGGTTAAAGGCGCTACAGTCTGGAACCGCACGACCGCTACGGTCGCAGGTTCGAATCCTGCCTCGGGCATGGCTGTGTGTGATGTCCTTAAGTTAGTTAGGTTTAAGTGGTTCTAAGTTCTAGGGGACTTATGACCACAGCAGTTGAGTCCCATAGTGCTCAGAGCCATTTTGTTAGACAAGTCTGCAGGTTGCGCTGTTGTATTTGACCACGAATGGCATCTGCAAATTGTGCTAAATACGCTACAAGTGTCAGTCGAGATCAGAACAATGCTCTTTTGAATCTATAAGTGCATTATGTCTGAGTTAAGTGAAATACGACACGGGCAAATTGTTGTTCAAATGGCCCTGAGCACTATGGGACTTAGCATCTGAGGTCATCAGTCCCCTAGAACTTACAACTACTGAAACCTAACTAACCTAAGGACATCACACACATCCATGCCCGAGGCAGGATTGGAACCTGCGACCGTAGCGGTCGCGCGGTGCCGGACTGAATCGCCTAGAACCGCTCGGCCACACCACCCGGCCAAATTGTTGGTGCTCGCATGACGGGTGCTTCTGTAACAAAGGTAGCCGAATGTTTGGCGTTGACAAACGGACAAATATCAGCCGCTAAGTCACAAAGCGAGCGGAAGTATGTGTTGAGTGATCTTGACATACAGTCGTTGAAGAGGGTTGTGATGAAACGGTAGAAAGCAACAGCTGCGAACGTCACTGCAGAACTGGCTGTCGCACTCGAGAACCCTGTTAACACCAAAACAACACGAACGGAGCTCCATAAGCAGGAAATTTCGGGGTGAGCCCGATTACCAAAACCACTCATCACTGATAGAAATACCCGTAATAGGAAAATAAAAAAGCCATAACATCTGGACTATGCAGCAATGGAGGTCATTCATTTTGTCAGATGAACCTTGTTTCAGCTGTTTCCAACTTCTGCCCAAGTTTACGTTCCAAGAGTGAAACATGGTGGGGGTTCGGTGATAATTTGTGCCGTCATATCGTGGTATTTATGGATCCCATGGTTACTTTGCCAGGTCGCCCCACAGCCAACCATTGTGTGACCATTTCGCCTCATCAGCCTCGTCACATGGTACCATTGTTTTTTTCGAGATGTGACGCTGTGTTCCAAGACGGCATGATCCCTATTCACACAGCTCTCACCGGCCAGGATTAGTTTTATGATTACGGGGATGAATTCTTGTATCGCCCCTGCCTACCACAGCCACCTTTGCGGTCTGTTTTGGAGACAAGGGTGCGTGATCACTATTTACCTCCATCATCCCTACCAGAACTTGCCACTATTTTACAGGAAGAATGGTATAAGATTCCCTTGAAAACCACACAGGCCTTGTACTTCCCCATTCCGAGATGACTCGAAGTTGTTTCAAAAGCAAACGGTTTTCCTACACCGTACTAGGCATGATTATTTATTGTGCTTTTGGTGATTTATGCTTTTGTCCATCCCCTGTTCGTATTACAGTAGCCATATCTAAGACTCGCCATTGACACCGAACGTTGTGACTGGGAATTCCTAGAAAGCAAGTGTAAGGATGAACTTTGACTCAGGCGTAACAGGTGACGTGAAATAGGTTCACAGATGTGAAAATACACTGTTAACCACTAAATTCCTAACATGAATATCGACAGAAATAACGGTATTTTACTTAGTGAGCTTATTCAGAATAGTTGGAAGAAAACGTATTTATATTTTAGGTGAATTTGGGGTGTAAAAGTTACGAATTTTAGTACACAGAACTGCCATCTCTGGCAACAACAATGGCTGTAAACTGGTTGTGCATCGAGTGGAACACAGCTTGGGCGATAGATGATAATAATAATAAAAAGTCCCATACTCAGGGAATGAGCGTAGGGGGAGTGGATATAGGCACCCTGCACCGAAGCTCATGGCAAGCTCCCTTGGATGTGCTTTGCCGTTGCATTCTTTCGGAATTTTATAAAGTTTCAGTGTACTGTATGGTTTGTGTTGCTATGGGGGCAGACGAGCTTAACGTTCCCGTCCGACGAACGGATCACCATAAAACTGGGTCACAATCCCTCAGTTCATGAGATGCTGCGGAGAGGTTTGGAATTTAATCCAGGACATTGGCGCAAAGACTGGTGATCAGAGACTTTACACCATCACCTCTCCTCCCCTGGCTGATCTTCTACTGCCGGTGAAAATTTCACACACCATCAGGATTCGAACTGGTTTACCTCCGAGTCGAGCGCCACGGCATAGGCGTGCGTTAGCGACCACGGCTACGATTTTTTTATCAGAGTGACTTCGTACTATCATGAAACATCAGTAGACCATAGTCAAATCATCATGTAATATAAGCTCCAAAAGGAGAAAAAATTAATTATGATAACAAAAAATAAATAAAAAGATAAAATTTTTTCCGTAGCAGACTTCCAGTTAAGCGTCGACATTCTGCGTGTACAACGATCAGTAATGATACCGAGAGACATGTGCCAATCCACTGGAATAGCCCATGGAACAACCGCGTCATCTAAACTTCGCAAAATGGTTCAAATGGCTCTGAGCGCTATGGGACTTAACTTCTAAGGTCATCAGTCCCCTAGAACTTAGAACTACTTAAACCTAACTAACCTAAGGACATCACACACATCCATGTCCGAGGCAGAATTCGAACCTGCGACCGTAGCGGTGGCGCGGTTCCAGACTGAAGCACCTAGAACCGCTCGGCCACAACAGCTGGCAAAACCTCGCAAAGTAAGACGCCTGCTTTTACCTTCATTAAGTAGTGCACCTGAACTCTGACAATATTCATCGATTACAGCGTTCAGTCGAGGTATCTCCGCAGGATCGCGGAGTAGAACCATCACCTCATCCGCGTATGCACGAACATCTATAATCCTTCCGGAAAGTGTCCAACCTATCAGCTGGGATGCTAGCTTCCGAAGTAGGGGCTCCAGAGACAACACAAACAAAGTCGTTGACAGCGGGCTTCCTTGAGGCACTCCCCGACGGTTATTTATCGGGGGCGTTAGTTGGTCATTAGCAACCACCGAAGCTGGAATACCCGTAAAGAGATTGGGGAAAACTCGTCGTGCGTCAACAGTAAAATCAACTGCCTACAGAATCCACGGAAACAAGTCGTGATTAAAACGATCAAATGCCTTATCAAAATATAGAAATGCAAGGGCACAAGGGACGGACGTTACAGCAGCAACCGAAACCATGTCACGACTCTCGACTAAAGGAGTAAGAATGGTACGTCGAGGTACGCAGATTTGATGTTTTGAACGGGGGCGAAAGGATGACAGATCGGATGATCAGGTGCTCGGCTTTTATGACGATCAAGAATGCAATTTTGCGATGTTCTCTCTCCTCGAATCCTCCTTACATGAACACTTTCAAGGTGCTGTTCTACTCGTATGAAGACGACGTGGTGTCACAGCTATGTACAGTTTGTTCGTTCAGCGCACTGTTGCTACACGTGCTGGTAGATGTATCTCCTTCTAACACAAGTCATATTGCTGTCTTCTCACAAATAATTAATATTCAGATGCGAATTCTGAAGGAGGAGCCACAAATTTGCTTCCTTGAAAACAGAATGTACACTGCCTGACAAAAAAGTGAAGCACCCAGTAGATATGGTAGATGTCAATGTAATTTCATACACGTACAAAGCATCGACAGGTAAGTACGTTTTAGAGTTACAAATATCGACAGGTAGAACGGCCACCAGAGTGGATCTGCATTGTTCGTGTTTAATGTTGTTACCAGCCTAGTAGTATATACGGGGTGACCAGAAACAGTCTGAAAAGCTTCTAAGGGTGTTTCTGGGTAGATAGTGCCGAGAAATAATTGTTAAGAATAAAATTCGGTAAGTTTCACCGTTTCCGAGTGAATTCACACTGAAGTTAACCAGTTAGCCAGTTGAGAGCGCAAATTCAACCTGCCCGCCAGAGACTGTTTCGTCAAACATGTTTTTGGTTTGGTTTCCTAGAACCGAATAAGAGTGCAATAAAAAAACTGAACATGGGACGGTAGAAAGAATCGAGCCCGTATAAAAAATTGAGGAGTCTCGCTATGAGAACAACTATCACTAATTGTATCTGGCGGACCTTTTGAATTTGTGGGCGCAACGACCTGGTTAGCTAACTTCAGTGCTCATTAACGCGTAAGTGCCGTAAAGCGCCGATTTATTTTCTGAACAGTTATTCCATAGCACAACCTGCTCTGCAATACCCTTACAAGCTTTCCAGACTGTTTCTGACCACCCTGTATAAGGGGAGCGAACAGCGTCAGACGTTGAGTTGTCACTGTGGATGACACAGAGATGCCCTGTACTCATATGAGACTGCGTTATGAGCACCTGACAGTTCGAAATGGGGCTCATTGTATGTTCCCATTTGGTTCGCTGGTCGAATCCTGCAATATCCACATTTGGGAGGTATTCGGATGTGAAGCTGCCTCGATGTTTAACAGCATGGGAATGTGAGGGCATGCTCGTCATCAAGGTTCTGGTCGACAACGTCTGACCACCACAAGGGTGGTTCACCGTATTGTGCAGCCAGGCACATTGTAACCCCTTCATATGTACGCCTGCCGTCCGAGAACGAGTAATGGACATCCAGCAACATAACGTGTCATCCTGCACTAGTGGTCGAAGACTAGCTGCAGCTAGATAGGATATTATAGTCCCAAGCGTAGGCTGCCGTTTACACCACAACACAACCGATTGCAATGTGAGTGGTGCCATGATTGGAGAGTATAGACTGCTGATAAATAACATTACCTTGTATTCAACGATTAATCGCGCTTCTGCAGAACCACGCATGACCATCGTCGGTGAATTTGGCGGCTGCCTGGGGAGAGGTTGGATTCTTCCAATGTTCTGCAGAGGCACAGCTGTGTTACTCCTGGTGTAATGATGCTGTGAGCCATCGGATGTGACTAAAGGTCACAGATGGTAGTGACTGAAGTAGCTCTGATTGCACAATGGTAAGTCACGGATATCTTGCGTCCTCATGCAACGGTACTTTGGTCGTTTTTCAACAGGACAATACTCGACCACACATAATGCGTGTCTCAGTGATTCTCATATCTGTCCCCGATAGAACATACGTAGAACCAACTCGGACTTGAACTCTGTCTCAATACCAGTTTCCAATACACTGTGGAGAGAAGTGTAGTGCAGAAAATCGGCGTGACATCGACTCAACAAGTCCTTGGAAGTCCCCTGCAGAAGTATACTGATTCATGCTGCTTCTATAGCAGTCCATAATTGCGAAAGTTCTGTCAATGTCGGATGTTGTACACGTGCTGACTTATCGGTTACGTCCTATAAATGTTCTATACAATTTATGTCGGACGATCTGGATGGCCAGATCATTCGCTCGAATTGATCAGAATGTTCTTCAAATCAATGCCAACGGTCTTGCCGCATCGGTTTCCGTCACATCACCGAAGTTAAGCGCTGTCGTGCTGGGCTAGCACTTGGATGGGGGACCATCCGGTCTGTCGAGCGCTTTTAACAAGTGGGGTACACTCAGCCCTCGTGAGGCAAACTGAGGAGCTACTAGATTGAGAAGTAGCGGATCCGGTCTCGTAAACCGACATACGGCCGGGAGAGCGGTATGCCGACAACGTGCCCCTACATACCCGCATCCAGTGACACCTTTGGGCTGATGATGACACGGTGGCCGGCCGGTACCGTTTGTCCTTCCAAGGCTTGTTCGGACGGAGTTTCTGCAAACCAGTCGTGAATGGTTGTGGCATGATGGCTCGACATCGTTGTTTGGGAACATGAAGTCCATGAAAGGCTGAAAATTGTATCCAAGTAGCCGAACATGACCAATTCCAGTCAATAATCGGTTCGGTTAGATCAGAGGATTCAGTCAATTTCGTGTAAACACGTCCCACACCTTTATGGGGCTACCACCAGCTTGCACAGTGCACTATTGATGGCTAGGGTCCATGGCTTCGTGGGTTCTGCGACACACTCATATCCTACAAGCAGCTCTTACCAACTGAAATCAGGACTCATCTGACAAGGTCACAGTTTTCCAGTCGTCTAGGGTCCAACCCATATGGCCACGAGCCCAAGAGAGGGGACCGAGCGAGGTGGCGCAGTGGTTGGCACACTGGACTCGCATTCGGGAGGACGACGGTTCAATCCCACGTCCGGCCATCCTGATATAGGTTTTCCGTGATTTCCCTAAATCACTCCAGGCAAATGCCGGGATGGTTCCTTTGAAAGGGCACGGCCGACTTCCTTCCCCATCCTTCCCTAATCCGATGAGTTTGATGACCTCGCTGTTTGGTCTCTTCCCCCAAAACAACCAACCCAGGAGAGGTGCTGCAGGCGATGTCATGCTATTAGCAAAGGCACTCGCGTTGGCCGCCTGCTGTCATAACCCATTAACGCAAAATTGCGACTCGCTGTCCTAACGGATACATTCGTCGTACATCACACATTGATTTCTGCGGTTATTTTACGCAGTGTTTCTTGTCTGTCAGCACTGAAAACTCTACGAAAAAGTCGCTGCTCTTGGTCGTTAAGGGGCTGCTGTCGATCAATACGTTGTCTGTGGTGAGAGGTAATGCCTGAATTGTGGTATTCTCGGCACATTCTTGACGCTGTGTATCTCGGAATATTGAACTCCCTAATAATTTCGGAAATGAAATGTTCCATGCGTCTGGCTCCAGCTACCATTCCTCGTTCAACGTCCGTTAATTCCCGTTTTATGGCCATAATCACGTCGGAAACCTTTCGCATGTATCCCCTTAATATAACTGACAGCTCTACCAATGATCTGCCCTTTTATACCTTGTGTGCGTGATACTACCGCCATCTGTAAATGTTTATTGCTATACCGTGACTTTGGTCACCTCACTGTATATCAAGGACCAGTTACGTGCCAAATTTGTGTGTAAGCTTGCCTCAGGAGGTAATACAGCGCCCATATGAGACCCTTCTCAACCAAATCCGTGTGTGTATCTACGGCCGAATGAATTCTACATGATGCTGATAAGTCGGCTGATACTGCCAAGTTCTTTGCTAATTTGTCTCGATTTTGTAATTACTGAAAGATCATCACATACCTTGTCAACCTGTGAAGTTTTTACTTCGTTTCCTCCTCCCGTTCTAGGTGCTGCAGTATTTTTTTTTTTTTTCGGTTAGTGCAGATGACGCTACTTCTACGTACTTCGTGTGATGGCATTGACATGCATATCATTTTCATTTAAATGATGTCAGTATTTTAAATTGGACGGCTAGAGTAAACTAGAATTTTCATAGTTAACGTTTATGGCACGGAGATTATTCCTGCAAAGTAAAGGTGGCTAAGACTTGTGTGGAAGGAACATTGTTTATTGGTTTTGTAACAATTACCGTTCAAAGATTATAGAACGTCCTATTGAATCTAATCTGTTCAGGCTGCTTTTTCTCTTAGCATTTCTCTAATACACTCCTGGAAATGGAAAAAAGAACACATTGACACCGGTGTGTCAGACCCACCATACTTGCTCCGGACACTGCGAGAGGGCTGTACAAGCAATGATCACACGCACGGCACAGCGGACACCAGGAACCGCGGTGTTGGCCGTCGAATGGCGCTAGCTGCGCAGCATTTGTGCACCGCCGGCGTCAGTGTCAGCCAGTTTGCCGTGGCATACGGAGCTCCATCGCAGTCTTTAACACTGGTAGCATGCCGCGACAGCGTGGACGTGAACCGTATGTGCAGTTGACGGACTTTGAGCGAGGGCGTATAGTGGGCATGCGGGAGGCCGGGTGGACGTACCGCCGAATTGCTCAACACGTGGGGCGTGAGGTCTCCACAGTACATCGATGTTGTCGCCAGTGGTCGGCGGAAGGTGCACGTGCCCGTCGACCTGGGACCGGACCGCAGCGACGCACGGATGCACGCCAAGACCGTAGGATCCTACGGAGTGCCGTAGGGGACCGCACCGCCACTTCCCAGCAAATTAGGGACACTGTTGCTCCTGGGGTATCGGCGAGGACCATTCGCAACCGTCTCCATGAAGCTGGGCTACGATCCCGCACACCGTTAGGCCGTCTTCCGCTCACGCCCCAACATCGTGCAGCCCGCCTCCAGTGGTGTCGCGACAGGCGTGAATGGAGGGACGAATGGAGACGTGTCGTCTTCAGCGATGAGAGTCGCTTCTGCCTTGGTGCCAATGATGGTCGTATGCGTGTTTGGCGCCGTGCAGGTGAGCGCCACAATCAGGACTGCATACGACCGAGGCACACAGGGCCAACACCCGGCATCATGGTGTGGGGAGCGATCTCCTACACTGGCCGTAAACCACTGGTGATCGTCGAGGGGACACTGAATAGTGCACGGTACATCCAAACCGTCATCGAACCCATCGTTCTACCATTCCTAGACCGGCAAGGGAACTTGCTGTTCCAACAGGACAATGCACGTCCGCATGTATCCCGTGCCACCCAACGTGCTCTAGAAGGTGTAAGTCAACTACCCTGGCCAGCAAGATCTCCGGATCTGTCCCCCATTGAGCATGTTTGGGACTGGATGAAGCGTCGTCTCACGCGGTCTGCACGTCCAGCACGAACGCTGGTCCAACTGAGGCGCCAGGTGGAAATGGCATGGCAAGCCGTTCCACAGGACTACATCCAGCATCTCTACGATCGTCTCCATGGGAGAATAGCAGCCTGCATTGCTGCGAAAGGTGGATATACACTGTACTAGTGCCGATATTGTGCATGCTCTGTTGCCTGTGTCTATGTGCCTGTGGTTCTGTCAGTGTGATCATGTGATGTATGTGACCCCAGGAATGTGTCAATAAAGTTTCCCCTTCCTGGGACAATGAATTCACGGTGTTCTTATTTCAATTTCCAGGAGTGTAGTTGAAATTACACTCTTTTATGTAAGAGACACTTTCATCCCACCATCCACACAGGACATCTGCTGTTCAATTCATAGTTATCGGAGTCCAGGGCCGTTTTCAGCTTTACCATATGGAATGATAATTCCATTAGGTTCCTTCATTGAAATTTTATTTCTTCTATTCTATTTAATTCTTCGCTATTTTAAACAATGTTGGTGACCTCATGGTTCGATATGATTTTGTAGTCAGAACTGTTGTTCTATAGTGAACATTCCCCGTAGATCTCATGATGCCCTCTGCAGGTATTCATCAAGACATATAAATTCTTTACTCAATGTACGCGACGGGCAGTCCCCTTTGCATTTCCTCCTGTGGTTCTTGATAGTTACTTACTCAAACATAGCATTTTAAACCTTGGTTATTCGAAGAACTTCATGAATACTGAATGATCTATTATTGGTTGTTGTTGTCGCATCCAGTCCTCAGAGTTGTTTTATGCAACTCTCCACGCTAGTATATCTGTACAAGTCTCTTAATCTCTGCATTAACTACTGCAAGTGGCATCCATTAGATCGTGCTTACTGTATTCAAGTCGTGGTCTCCCAGTACAATTTCCACTCTCCACACTTCCCTCCATTATCAAATTGACGATTTCTTGATGCCTCAAGATGTGTCCCGTCACCGACCCGTTCTTTTAGTCAAGCTTTGCCTCAAATTTTATTTTTTCCTCAGAACCTCCTCATTACTGATACGAGCGCCCAATCTAATTATTCTCCAGCATCACATTTCAAAGGATTCTATTCTCTTCTTTTGTGAACTGCTTATCGTCCACGTTTCACGTCTCACGAGGCTACTCAAATGATTAGGGCTGGTAAGAGGCACAGAGAATCGTGTGAGATTGTTTTAAATGCCTTATCACAAAGCTACTTTGAGCATTTAATCAGAGAACAGTCTCGTGAAGATAACATCTTAGACCTAATACTGACAGAGACCCGAATCAATTATCATTAGACCGTAACAACTTCACTGTTTACGGCTGTAAATAGGAGTTTAAAGAAAGCCAGGAAAATCTAACTGCTTAGCAAGAGTGACAAGAAACCGATTTCAGATTACCTAAGCGACACGAAAATTTCATCTGCAACGCTATGTTGAATATCAATGGGCAAATATCTGGAGCATCGTACAATACGCGCTAGACAGGTATCTTGGAGGATGGAAAACACCCGCCGCGGTTCGGCAACTATGTTAGGAAGTTGCTACGAAAACAAAGAGATTCGCTGCAAATTTAGACATAGCCAAAGCCTAACAGACAAACAAAAAACCAAACGAAGCCAAAATTACGCAAGGAGAGCCATGCGTGAAGCATTCAGAGATTTCGTAAGCAAAATTCTACGTACCAACTTGACAAGAAATCTTAGGAAACTTTCTTCTTATGTTAAAGCAGTAAAAGGATCGAAGCCATCTGTCCAGACACTATGTTACCATAATGGCACTGAAAGGAAAGATGATACGGAAAAGGCCGAAATACTAAACTCCTTTTCGAAAACTGTTTCATACAGGAATATCGCACTGTGGTACCCCCATTAAACCGTCTCACAAACGACAAAATAATAGATACAGAAAATTAAGTGATCTTGGATTAACAAAGCAACTGAAATCGCTCAAACACAGGAGGAAAGGCGACTGGACCTAATACGATTCTCCGAGGAGTATATGAAATACCTTGACCCTCTTCTAGCAATAGTGTACCGTAGGTCATTGGAGGGGCGAAGCGTGCCTAATGAGTGAAAAAAAGCCCAGGTCTTTCCCGTTTTCTAGAAAGGCTGTCGAACAGACGCACAAAACTCTAGGCATGTATCTCTGACTTCGGTCTGTTGTAGAATTTTGGAACAAGTTTCAAGCTCGCACATTGTGACGTTTCTGGAGACCAAAAATCTTCTGTGTAAGAATCAGCACGGGTTCCGAATATAACGATCTGATGAAACCCAGATCGCTCTTTTTGGCCACGAGACGCAGAAAGCAGTAGATAAAGGTGGTCAGGTAGATGGCGTGTTCCTTGAGTTCCGGAAGATGTTCGATACAGTTGCGCTCTGACGCCTAGTGAAATAAATAAGAGTATCCTGAATATCAGACTAACTGTGTGATTGGACTGAAGAGCTTCTAGCAAACAGAACACAGGCTGTCTTTCGTATTGGAGAGAAGTCTTCAGACTTTAAATTAATTTCGGGCGTACCGCAAGGAACCACTAATTTACACAATATATACAAATAACCTAGTAGATAACATCAGCATGTTACAGAGGCTTTTCGTGGATGATGCTGTAATATACAGACAGCAGAAACGCTAGAAAATTGTAGCGAAATGGAGTAAGACCTGGAGAGGATCGACGTTTGTTGCAGAGAATGGCAATGGATGCTCAGCATAAACAAATGTAATCTGTGCCGTATACATAGACAGAAAGATTCGTTATTGTATGGTTACAAGGTTGCAGAACAATGACTCGAAGCAGTTACTTCGATAAAATATGAAGGAGTATGCATACGGAGCTATTTAAAGTGGAACGAACAAGAAAAATTAATCGCAGGTAAAGTAGAAGCCAGACTGAGATTCATTGGAAGACACCTAAGGACAAGTAGCCCATCAGCAAAGCAGGTAACTTACGACACCCTCGTTCGACCAATACTTAAGTTTATAAAATAAATAAAGAAGGGCTAGAGAAGAGCAATACCTTTCGTTGTAGGTTCATTATGAAACCGCGAAAGCGTGTCGTAGATGCTCAGCCAACTCCAATGGCAGACGCTGTCAGAGAGGCGTTCTGTATCACTGAGTGGTTTACTATCATAGTGCCAACAGCCTGCGTTCCAAGAACAATCAACCAGTATATTGAAACTTCCTGGCAGATTAAAACTGTGTGCCGGACCGACACTCGAACTCGGGACCTTTGCTCTCCTGCGAACCTTCCAGGAGAGCTTCTGTAAAGTTAGGAACGTAGGAGACGAGGTACTGGCAGAAGTGAAGCTGTGAGGACGGGGCGTGAGTCGTGTTTGGGTAGCTCAGTTGGTAGAGCACTTGCCCGCGAAAGGCAAAGGTCCCGAGTTCGAGTGTCGGTCCGGCACACAGTTTTAAGCTGCCAGGAAGTTTCATATCAGCGCACACTCCGCTGTAGAGTGAAAATTTCATTCTAGAAATCAGTATATTGCTTCTCCCCCGTATATATTTCGAAAAGACTCTATAGATGTAATGAGAGAGATTCGAGCCTACGCAGAGACTTACCAGCAATCGTTCTTACCTCGAACCATTCGCGACTAGAGCAGGAAAAGGGGGAAGTGAATTGGTACACTATGTATATCATCCGTCAGTCATGCACCGTAAGGTATCTTGCACAGAATAGGGGCAGATTTAAAGAGGCTTCCCTTTCATATGCTTAGACTCGTTTAACTGCTGTCTGGTTTCCGTAAAAGTTGTAAAAAACCTTTCTCTCACGTTAATGTACCCCATTACCTTCAGCATTTCAAAGAGTGCATTCTAATCGACACTGTCAGAAGCTTTATCTAAATCAACAAATGCTCTAAACGTACGATTTCCTTTGTTGTTGTTGTTGTTGTGGTCTTCAGTCCAAAGACTGGTTTGCTGCAGGTCTCCATGCTAATCGTTCGTGTACAAGCCTTTTCATCTCCGAGTAACTACTGCAGCCTACATCCTTCTGAATTTACTTACTTTGTTCGTCTCTTGATCTCCCTCTACAATGTTTACGCCCCACGCATCCCTCTAATACTAAACTGGTAGTTCTTTGATGTCTCAGAATGTGTTCTACCAACCCATCCCTTCTTCTAGTCAATTCTATTCTTCTCTCCAATTCTATTCTGCACCTCCTCGTTAGTTACGTGATCTACCCATTTAATCTTCAGCATTCTTCTGTAGCAAGACATTTTAAAAGCTTCTATTCTCTTCTTGTCTAATTTTTTTTATCGTCCATGTTTCACTACCATAAATGTCTACGCTCAGTACAAAACGCCACCTGGCACTTAAATCTATACTAGATGTTGACAAATTTCTCTTCTTCAGAAATACTTTTCTTGCCATTGCCAGTCTACATTTTATATCCTCTCTGCTCCGATCATCACAAATTGTTTTGCCGACCAAATATCAGTACTCCTATCTACTACTGTAAGGGTCTTATTTCCTAATCTGATTCACTCCGCATCAAGTGATTTAATTCGGCTACATTCGATTACCCTCTTTTCCCTTTTGTTGATGTTCATCTTATATCCTCCTTTCAAGACACTGTAGATTCCATTCAACTGCTCTTCAAAGTCCTTTTCTGTCTCTGACAGAATTACAATGTCATCAGCAAACCTCAAAGTTGTTATATCTTCTCCTTGGACTTTAATTCCTACTCCATACTTCTCTTTTGTTCCGTTTACTGGTTGACCAATATACAGATTGAATAACAGCGGGATAGGTTACAACCCTGTCTCACTCCCTTCTCAATCACTGCCTCCCTCTCATGCCCCTCGACTCTTAACTGTCATATGATTTCTATACAAATTGTAAACAGCGTTTCGCTCCCTGTATTGTACCCCTGCCACCTTTAGAATCTGAAAGAGAATATTCCAGTCAACATTGTAAAAAGCTTTCTCTAAGTCTGAAACTGCTATAAACGCAGGTTTGGCTTTCCATTACCTATCTCCTACGCTACGGCCGCAGGTTCGAATCCTGCCTCGGGCATGGATGTGTGTGATGTCCTTAGGTTAGTTAGGTTTAAGTAGTTCTAAGTTCTAGGGGACTGATGACCTGAGATGTTAAGTCCCATAGTGCTCCGAGCCATTTGAACCATTTTTTGAACCTATCTTCTATGAGAAGTAGTAGGGTCAGTATTGCCTCGTTTGTTCCTACATTTCTCCGAAATCCAAATTGATCTTCCCGGAAGTCGGCTTCTACCAGCTTTTCCATTCTTCTGAAAAGAATCCGAGTTAGCAGTTTGCAACCATGACTTCTTAAACTCATAGTTCGGTAACTTTCACACCTGTCAGCAACTGCTCTCTTTGTAATTGGAATTATTACATTCTTCTTGAAGTCCGAGGGTATTTCGCCTCTCTCATACATTTTGCACGCCAGAAAGGAGGTTCTTGGTCATTACTGGCTCTCCCAAGGATATCAGTAGTCCTAACAGAATGCTGTCTACATCCGGGGGCTTGTTTCGAAGTAGGTCTTTCAGTTCTCTACCAAATCCTTCACGCGGTATCTTATGTCCCGTCTCATCTTCATCTACGTTCTCTTCCATTTCCATAATATTGCCCTCAAGTACTTTTCTTTTATGTAGGCGCTCTATATACTACTTCCACATTTCTGCTTTCTCTTCTTTACTTAGAAATGGTTTCCCATCTGAGCCCTTGTTGTTCATACAGGTAGATTGTTTCCTCCAAACATCTCTTTAACGTTCCTGTATGCAGCTTCTGTCTTTCCCATAAGGAGATACGCTTCTAAATCCCTACATTTGTCCTCTAGCCATTCCTACTTAGCCGTTTTGCACTTCCTGTCAATCCCAGTTTTTAGGCGTATGTATACCCTTTCGTCCGCTTCATTTACTAAATTTTTATATTTTCTCCTTTGATCGGTTAAATTCAGTATCTCTTGTGTTACCCAAGGATTTCTACTAGCCCTTGTCTTTTTATCTGATTGATCCTCTGCTACCTTTACTATTTCATCTCTCAAAGCTACCCATTCTTCTTCTACTGTATCCCTCTACCCTGTTCTTGTCAATCGTTCCCCAATGCTCCCTCTGAAACTCTTTACAATCTCTGGTTCTTTCAGTTTATTCAGATCCCATCTTCTTAATTGCCTACCCTTTTCCAGTTTATTCAGTTTTAATTTACGGTTCATAACCAATAAATTGTGGTCAGAGTCCACATCTGCGCCTGGAAACGTCTTACAATTTAAAATCTGCTTCCTAAATTTATGTCTTACCATTATATTATCAATCTGAAACCTTCCGGTGGCTCCAGGTCTCTTCCATGTGTACTCCCTGCTTTCGTGATTCTTAAACCAAATGTTAGCTATGATTAAATTATGCTCTTTGCAAAGTTCTACCAGGCGGATCCATGTTTGATTCCTTTCCCCCAGTCCATATTCACCTACTATTCTTCCTTCTCTTCGGATTCCAGTGCGCCAGGACCATTAAATATTCGTCTCCCTTAACTATCTGAATAATTTCTTTTATCTCATCATACACATTTTCAGTCTCTTCATCATCTGCAAAGATAGTTGGCATATAAACTTATACTACTGTGGTGAGTGTGGGCTTCGTGTCTATCTTGGCTATAATAATGTGTTCACTGTGCTATTCATAGTAGTTTATCGGCATTCCTATTTTTAATTCATTATTAAACCTACTCCTTCATTACCTGATGACCTGTCCCTCCTGCCACCGGACTTCACTAACACCCATTATATCTAACTTTAATCAATCCGTTTCCCTTTTTAAATTTTCTAATCTACCTGCCCGATTAAGGGACCTGACGTTCCACCCCCCGATCCGTAGAACGCAAGTTTAGTTTCTCCTGACAGCGACATACTCCTGGGTGGTTCTCGCCCGGAGATCCGAATGAGGATTATTTTACCTCCGGAATATTTTACCCAAGAGAACGCCATCATCATTTAACCATAAAGTAGACCTGCGTGCCCTAGGGAAAAATTACGGGTGTAGTTTCCCTTAGCTTTCAGCCGTTCGCAGTACCAGCAAAGCCGAGCCGTTATGGTTGATATTACAGGGTCAGATTAGTCAGTTGCTCCTGCAACTACTGAAAAAGCTGCTGTACCTCTTCAGGAGCCACACGTTTTACTGGCCTCTCATCAAATACCTCTCCGATGTGGTTGAAACTACGGTACGGCCGACGCACAGAAGCCTCCCCACCGACGCCAAGGACCATGGTTCTTATTAAGCTATTATTCACATTTGGCCCAATATTGTCAATGATTTCATATCTCGGACGTCCCAGACAGAAAGTTTCAGTTTCACCATAACGTCTCCTGATTACTGTTAGCCTGTGGTTCTTCAACAACTGATAAAGACAATGAGTGTGATAAATTTTTCAGACGTAATGTTAAAATTTTTGCTATTTTAATCTCAAGTTCTACTACGCTCCTAAGTATTGCAAACTGCCTGGTTTTCTATCATTAACTCAGTTAGAAAACGATTTATTGTATCATTAAAATTATAACTACCCCGTTGCCAATTACTGCACTATTTATTCTATTCTCTCGTCTCCTTAATTCGTTTCGACACATTCACTGCACAACTATGCGCGTAAGATGACCGAACTTCCATGTCATTTGGACGTGAAAATAGCATTTCTTCAAATTTTATTGACACATCATTACTGCCGTGACTAGAATAACGTTATTGCCTCACATACCAGACGAAGCTAATTTGGCACAAAATTTCCTTATCAAATGTCGGAAAAGAGCAGTAAATTTCTATATTTACCTGCTCGTAAAAGTATGAGAACTTGTATTAGGTAGACGGACGTAGTATTGTGTAGCACCACTTTCGCCCTCGTCAACGTGTTACGACCTAGTCTTCGGAGGATACCAGAAGTTTTGTGGAATAACTGTTACACATAACCTTATTAAAGTTGAGCCCACCACTCACGGACATTGCGTGGAACTCATTCCTAGCCGCGCACTTCTCTCTCGGCAGCGTCCCAAGCGCGTTCACAAAGAATGAGGTCAACTGACTTTGGGGGCCACACAAGCAGTCTCCAGTCCACTTAGTTTTCACCACACACTTCTAATCCACTTCTAAAATGACCAGGAGATACATTAGTTTGATAAATTTACAATCATCTGTGATGTATTATAAGTGAACCAATACACAGTTTTGACCCCACAGGAATTTTCAAATCAGCACACACACCGCTGCGCAGTGAAAATTCGTTCTGAGAACATCCCTCAGCCTGTGGCTAGACCATGTCTCCGCAACATCTTCTTTTCTAGAAATTCCAATCCCGCAACATATGCAGGAGAGCTTCTGCGATACTTGGAAATTAGGAATTAGGTACTGGTGGAAGTTAAGCTGTGAGAGCGGATCGTGAGTCGTGGTTGGTAACTCAGTCGTTAGGGCACCTGGCCAAGAAAGGCAAGGGTCTAAAGTTATAGTCCTGTTTCGTTACACAATTTTCATCTGCGAGGAAGTTTCATCTCAGAGTGCACTCTACTGCGGAGTGAAGATTCATTACTAACCCGTGAGTATGTCCCTACAATATATCTACGTCTATACTCCATCATGTAACACAGTGGGCTCTGCCATTACTCACTTGTAAAAGATGTTCGGTTTATACATTCACATATTTTTGATGTTTGAATATAGTGTTATTTAAGATGTATTTGTTCAGAGTGTGATGACACAAATCGACTAAAGAAATGTAAATAGTGGTAATTCTGAGATAGATTGTGTATATCAGCTGTGCTGACAGTGTTTCACACACGGACTGTAGTTCGAGGAACTCAGTGATATTGCGGCAGGGAAAGAAGTGACTGCAGGAATAGAGTCTGTGTAGACGATGCTAGTCTTTGTGATATAGCATCCTTGACACTGCATTAACAATAAGTTTTACTATGGCTTGAAATCATGGAAGAGAAAGAGGTGTTGTCGCAGCGAATCGAATAGTATCGTTGCACGCCAGTCATTACGGAATTAGTTAGAAAATTCAGCTTATTTAAACGCTGAAGCGTAATATCTTGTGCACAGACATACGAAAGTAGTTGTTTTGTTAAAGAAAACTATCGTATAATAAGTATTTATTCAATGGTGAAAAATTTTATTTTAAAAACTTTCGAAATTTGTGCTTGAAGTTTATATTCGCCTCTGCGGCTTTATGAGTATTAGTCCGAGCCTCCAGACGCTCCGGTTCCGTCTCAATAGGCCACTTTTGCATAGGAATTGTAATTTACTAATATTTTCTCCCCCGGAAACTGAGACGACTAAATTAATACATTTCAGAGTTTGCTACGAGTGTAGATGGCTGCGCATGTATAACGTGAGAAATGAACTTAAATAAGCTTTTCAGGAAAGCGACGTGCAAGAGCAGCGGTGCGGAGTGCGAAGGCTTCAGCTTCGTATCAAGACCATTCGATCATTACGACTCGAACCTACAGCAAGCAAGTAAACGTATTAAACATAGGCATAGCTGGACTGTCCTGTAAGCTTCGATGCATATAAAGGCACTCTAAACTAAGAGGAAATTCATCTTCGTGAACCAAATTAACGTTTAACATAACGTTTAAGTAACATCCATTCGAAGTTCAACATTTCAAGTTTAATATTAATGGAAGAAAATCACAATTTAAATTTCTCCGTCTGTATTTTTCTGTCACCATATAGAAAGATTCTCTTTGGGTATTAAATTATTCTTCTGGTCTGTTCGCACAGCTATGAACTCTCACTAAAGTTACCTGACGACGGCCTACGAAGCCAAAAGCCGGTTCGTAACGAACTACTAAGTTAATAATATCGTGGAACATTAATAGTGTGTTTTCACGTTTTTAATAAAGAATAATAAATCCTCTTGGCACGTAGAAAAATAAAGATAAATGTTTCTGATAAAATAGCGTAAACTACCTCGCCAAGAACCTAGCAGAATACGAAAAACTGAAAACCTGCAAGACTTGTCGCAAAGCCGTCAGATACCTCTGACGAATCAGATGACGACGAAACGTACAATACCATGGGTACCTCCCGCATTTTGGTTGGAGGTTTTAGTTTGTTGCAGAGTTGCTGCCTCAAACTTATTAAGTCCAGCTCTCGCCCAGGAAAACTTCTCTGCTGTAATGTTTTATATCATTCCACTGTATGTATGTGTGTGTGTGTGTGTGTGTGTGTGTGTGTGTGTGTGTGTGTGTGTGTCTGTGTCTGTGTCTGTGTGTGTGTGTGTGTGTGTGTGTGTGTGTGTGCGTGTGTGTGTGTGTGCGCGCGCGTGTGCGTGCTCGCGCTTGAATAGTTCTGAGAGATTGTCATATTGTAAGACTTGTTAAAGTTATACTGTCTTACCATTTTTAATCGCACATATATAGATTTTAGTACATGTGTTAAAGACCTGGGTGTCAAACGTCCAAACCAATGCGCGATCCTAATCAGTGACAACAGAAATATGTGAGACCCATGTTTGAATCCATGTGAATATCTCCCGCACAAGAATATCCCCATCACCTGCCTGAATGGAGCCTAGTTAGCTATTGGGATGTCTCACCTATAGTAATTTTCTATAAAAGCTACCTGCACTTCGCTTGTACGAATGTGTACGCCGACTTATCAATCCAGGCGACCTCTTCCTATGCCTCCATCGTTCAATGTCGCGTTTCCCACTCCAATGCCACGACGTGTACGGAGGCGTATATGAGCACAGGTGCGCGTGAAAGGCGGTGACTTTTATACGGAATCGAATCGTTGCTGTCCTAGTAAACATTGACACGGTTGTATGTGACATTTCCAGTGACCGCAAGACGTGGGAAGTGCAGCGTCCTAACGTCAGACTACCACGATTTGGCTGCGATAAAATACGTTGTCGTCGGGCATTTTGCCCATTCCACGCTCATCTGTCACATTGACGCCTAGTACAAGTTCTGACAGTATCAGGTCTTCATCCTTCCCGCGGGAGCTACATCTTCCCCATTTCATCATGTCTGTTGAAGGCCTTATGTTTCCATTTCAAAATTCTCCTAGTGACACGCTGCCTTCAGTTTTAATTATTTAGCAAGATCAGTTCAGGGGAATCTTAAGGTAAGTTCTGTAGATAGGCCGCGGTCTGTTCCTGAATATTTCATTACAGCTGAGTGATCCGTCTCTATTGCATTTTTCATCTACAATCCTTAATCTGTCTGCCTGTAAATATCGCCCCGTAGTACTTCACATGGGATGGGTTTGTACCTTATTTCAGACGAGTTCTGCTGCTGACGTTAGGGGTTTTAAAGATTGATTTTCATTTTGCGACATGGTCGAATGTGCGACTAAATTTCCTGTAGAGGTTACTGGTTTGTCGTTGATGTGAGTTGTTGTTTGGAAATTTGTAATAAGTTATTATGAGACCAAATCGCTGATGTCATTGGTCCCTAGGCTTACACACTACTTAATCTAACTTAAACTAACCTGCGCCAAGGACAACACACACACACACACACACACACACACACACACACACACACACACACACACACACACACCCATAGTTGCTGTTCGTTTGAAATCACTATATTTACAATATCATTATGCGGGTCTCCGAATACACGCCGGATGGTTACTTTTGTGAAATTCTCACCTCAAAAGACAATATTTTTCAGTTATAATTGATTTTTTACCACAAAAAGAAATTATTTAAATACTTGTCAGCCTCGCAGTGAATAAGTGTTTCTTTCGATATTCAGTATACTTCATTTATTTTTTTTCCAAATAACACGTGCCGTTCCTGTCGTGATGATACTTGAACACATGTAAGCCACGCATCTATAGGTACCATTATCGGATTAAAAACGTTTCCCAGTCAAAAGCTTCTTTAGATGTGGACATAGATGATAGTCGAGGGTGTCAACTTCTTTGAACAAATAAGATATTACAGCGATCTGTAATTCAATTTCAGCGTTTTTCATTTCCAAATCGTTGTTGTGCGAAGCTGCACTGTCCAGATGAAGTGTATTTTTTTTCACAATTCACAGTTAAAGGTCACAAATGCTTTCAATTACTACGCAACATGTACCAACACGATACGACATCCCTGATATCTGTACCAGCTCTCTGTCAGGACGAAAAATTTCCTCCCAACCTTCGTCCACTTTTAGGCTACTTATTTTCTTCACTACACAGGTATGGATTTTCTGGTCTGTGAGCTTTTATCAGCGTTTACTAGCCGCTGTTCTCTCAGTTTTCGTGCTTTCCATAACTTCTGTTGCGAGTGCCACTGCAGTTCGTGTATTGGCAATGCACTTGACACGTGGCGCTGCGGCGAGGGTATTCGTCCTTTTGCAGGGTGTGTTGACGTGAACAGCACAGTAGCCGCAGCTTGAGTCGCATTCATCCAGCCATGGCTTGTACCACAGTGAGCTTTCGTCTCACGCAATGGTTTAGTAAATCGCGTCCGTTTTATTTAAAATCTACTTAGCGACAACGTAAATTATACAGAGTGAATGATAAATCCATCGACAAGCTTTTAAAATTGTCAGTATAGACCAAAACAAGAACACACGTTTAGTATAAATGTGTTATAAAATTGACGCTTAAAGGGCTATGAGCGCTTGTACATCTTCGCTATTGTGAAACACATCCCTTCTACTGATCAAGTTCTCATAGCTCCGTAATGTATGCATTTTAGAGCCCATTTTTTATCAACATTTTCTTCTTGTTTTGATCCATAGTACCTCCTCTCAAAAGCTGGAAACCAAAGAGACTGTGTTTCACAGTATCGAAGAATCGAAGATGATGAAGTGTTTATAACGCATAAGGTATGCTTGTTAGAGCCCATGTTTACTGGACGTTTCTTTCTTGTTTTGATTCAAACTAATATCTCTGAAAGTTTTTCGTTGGAGTTCCGGTTCACCCTACAAATTATGAATTTACCAGCAATAATATCGTTAAACCTATATCTTCCGATTGGCTGAAGTACCAAATCTGTTAGTAAAATATTCAATCAGTTCATGTTTGATTTCAAACTACCGCAACCGATCCTATGTAACGTTTGTTGGGAGGTATAATAAAATACTTAACATCATATGTAAGTATGGTATGCATTCCGTGGTTTAATCTTAATCCAGCTGAAAGCTGTAAAGTGCAGTCTTCCATTTTTATGCTGCCTAAACAAATTTTGAGGCATTATTCCGAAAAAGGAATGCAAATCAAAGCTTAAGTGAAATTATGCTCGGGATAACACAAAGGTTACGTTTTACAGTGTTCTTGTGTCACTTAAACAACTGACAAATCTTAGCAAAGTTTTACGAACACTTGCTATAGGTGGCGCATTGCATTTTCTAACTTTTGAGGAAAAACTCGCAGCTGATGTCGTATATATGATCACCGATGTATTCATTGCAATTAAAGTCAATTTGCTAACAGCTGAATTGCTCTTTTTTATGTTAATGTCAAACATGTATGGCAGATTTCAGAACAATATCGTCTAATCTTCAGGTACGGGGAGCGTGCAAGGGGTAAGTCCCTACAGGCGCACTGCCCTCTGTGCCCTCGGTGGCTCAGATGAATAGAGCGTCTGCCATGTAAGCTGGAGATCCAGGGTTCGCGTCTCGGTCGGGGCACACATTTTCAATATGTCCCCAATGAAGTACATCAATGCTTGTTTGCAGCTAGGGTGTCCATTTAATTATCATTTCATTTCTAGTAAAGCTGCATGGTCATCTACGGTAACTGTTCTTCCGGAAAAAGATACTACCGTCACATATAAAAAATTTGATTCGTAAAGGTTGTAACAGAGCTAGGTTTGAATGCGAAATTATAGAACGAGATACATTGATATGTGAAGCAATATCTGATACTGTGTGGCCGTTTTTTATGCTTCATGTCATGTTGTCATGCATCATTGAGGACAGAGCAACGAAATTTCCACCCTCTAGATGACAACGTTGGACAGGTATTTCGCGGTCGCTACTACTACTGCCACTACTTCAACTAATACTAGCAAAATTCCTGCCATGCTGTCAACAAAACACCTCTAATGTGACATCAGCAATTAATAAAGCAGATATCAGATGCGTGTACAACATAACTTTGACGCATTTATTATCTTGCGATAAGTATGTGAATAGAAATCCACAGAAATGATTATGTTAAGAGCATATTTCCTGGACTTTAATCAGTCGTGGTCCACAGCGGCCGTGATTAATTACGTGCGTGATGAGTCTTCCTCCAGATGGACTGGTCTCACTGATAATCCTTGATGGGTCATCTGATGATATTCTCAACTGAAGGAGGAAGTTTAGAATTCAAGTTCTTGTGTATATCGAGATTGTTAAAGACAGAGCACAATGGCAGTTAGACGAGTGTGCGAGAATAAACTGACAGTGGACTTGCTGAACTGATCATTCCAGAAAACCTTATGCTGGCAAGCGAGCCTTTATTGTGCAATGTAATCTTTCTTTAGATCTATACACTTCGTACATAGATTTTACAGTGAATGTATTTCATATTGGAAATGCGAGCCTGATCGGAACAATACTGATCTAGAGCTACATGGTCATCTGCGGTAAATGTTCTTTCGGGAACAGATACTACCGTCGCATATAGTTAAAATATAGCTTCCCAGCCATTGACCTTCTTGTGCGAATGCACATACTATGCCTGAACTCTTACGGGACTTGGTAGATTAATCAGCCACGAGTAATGAGTATGATTGGCATACTTTCTACTGGGCCTAAAACTATTGTTGGTCACTAATTACTTTAGATGTTCGAGTAAGTGGAAGTCAGCGTGTTTCGGACGGAGTGAATAGGGAATATTCTAACAATTTATGTTTTAAACTGAATTCTTTGATTTTCATAAAGCCTTCCTTAAAAAGAGCATTATCCACTTTTTTTCAATACAGACCTCTTGCCGCGTACATATGCATCCTCTTAGACTGTACTTGCATAGAATTTCCCATATAGTCTTCCACTCTTTGCAAAGTAATTAATAGCAAAAATACGAATTTTAATATTTTAGATACATAGGACTCCAACCCGCTGCATTGATTACAGTTTTGTTTCGGGCGTGAAGCGGTGGGGCGAAACTGGTGCACCAAATAAAGTTATTACTTTCAAAACAGTTCTGATAAAGTCTCCACCCACACTCCACAAACCTTTCCCGTAATTACTGACTAGAGAACACTACATCGTATTCTTTCTTCTCATACATGTACGGCAACAGCTACTTTAAACATTTTAAGCGCTGATGTTTACATTTGTAAGTGCAGTTTCCGGATGTCCTTCACGTGGGACACCTTCAAGATATGTACGGTAACATTTAGATGCAGCCCCATTTCTTAAATGGTGAAAATGAATACTTCTTATGAACATTCACCAATATTTCATGAATTCCCTTTGACTTCTTAACTTAAAAAATAGCTAATTTTTTGAAGCTATCTTTTTTCCACTTTAAACTTGAAAGAAACACGCACAACACGAGTGCTTTAAATGCCATATAAATAACAGTATTCCGAAGATCTTGTTGACACCTGCTTCACTGTGCAGCAGCTGAGTGGAATAGAATTACTGTAAATCTTAGATAAATTATGCTTTTGGTGATATAAAGTGAAGTAAGTGTGTCAGTAAAATATGTTGCTATTTATTTAGAAAATTTTCTGGGAAAACAAGCTTCTAGCAAATTCATTTTTAGTGTTGATCATTTATCCGTCCTATGTAACATCATCTTCAATGTTTTTTCCATCCTTTATGAATGTTGATAGTGTATCTTGGGTTTCATGTTGTTTCAGTTCGAGATAACAGCAACTGTGAGTAAGGCGTTGGACGTGGTCAATGAGTCTCCGAGATCTTCTGGAGGTTGTATGGCTCTTCCAATCGTTAGTAGAAGTGAAAGTCCTCTATCAGGATCATCTCATCCGGGCAGAGCCATGTCTAGGTAATACCCACTATAATTTACCTGTGAAATTAGTTGCCGTTTTAGTAGTTGTAGTTTAGTATTTTCATATTAAATACGTAAATATAAAAATAACATGAGCTTTTACAAGAATTTTGATCAGAATCACAGTCTAAATAAACTGACGTACTTTAGCACTCTTTGCGGTTTAATCTTGTATTTTGTGATAGGTATTTCTATTAAAATCGGCAGTCAAGTATTACATCTTAAAAATTATTTCTCGTATATATGTTTGTAAAATTTACAGGCAAAATTTTTAATTCGCTTCTACTTTTGCTACAGCAACGGGAAATCTCAGCTTTATTTGAGAAAACTTTGCAAATCTTTTCTTCCAATTAAATCGCGCTGAATATTAAAATTGTTTTCTGCGGAATAATTTCAGAAATTCCTCTTCGTCTTTTGGAGAGGGTCTAGACTCGGAAGCAGCAGGGGATCACGGATATGAGGAAACACTTTCTGTAGAGTCGAGAACTGAACGGACAGAACTGGAATCTAGGCTTCACTACTGGAACAGAGAGCACAACGTATGTGCGAGAGAATACGAAGAAGAAACGGACGAGAGTTCTCGTTGTCCCGATTTTGGCAGCAGGGAAGAGGTAAATGATTTTGGTTCTTCATTTCTCAATTTTGAAAAATAGTTATCGAACTGTAAGGATGATGACGGGACTAGAAGTTAAATACACAGGTAATCAACCGATTGTTATCATCCTAAATGTATTCCGTGACATCTCACTGTTTCTAGATATCTTTCGATTTACGAATCCCTCTAGAGCTCTCAGAAATCGTGATACAATAATTAAGAAGCTTAACTTTTCCAGAATGAGATTTTCACTCTGCAGCGGAGTGTGCGCTGATACGAAACTTCCTGGCAGATTAAAACTGTGTGCCCGACAGAGACTCGAACTCGGGACCTTTGCCTTTTGCGGGCAAGTGCTCTACCAACTGAGCTACCGAAGCACGACTCACGCCCGGTACTCACAGCTTTACTTCTGCCAGTACCTCGTCTCCTACCTTCCAAGCTTTACAGAAGCTCTCCTGCCAGGAAGTTTCATATCAGGGCACACTCCGCTGCAGAGTGAAAATCTCATTCTGGAAACATCCCCCAGGCTGTGGCTAAGCCATGTCTCCGCAATATCCTTTCTTTCAGGAGTGCTAGTTCTGCAAGGTTCGCAGGAGAGCTTCTGTAAAGTTTGGAAGGTAGGAGTCGGGGTACTGGCAGAAATAAAGCTGTGAGTACCGGGCGTGAGTCGTGCTTCGGTAGCTCAGTTGGTAGAGCACTTGCCCGCGAAAGGCAAAGGTTCCGAGTTCGAGTCTCGGTCGGGCACACAGTTTTAATCTGGCAGGAAGTTTCATATTAGCGCACACTCCGCTGCAGAGTGAAAATCTCATTTTGGAAACATCCCCCAGGCTGCGGCTAAGCCATGTCTCCGCAATATCCTTTCTTTCAGGAGTGCTAGTTCTGCAAGGTTTGCAGGAGAGCTTCTGTAAAGTTTGCAAGGTAGGAGACGAGGTACTGGCAGAAGTAAAGCTGTGAGTACCGGGCGTGAGTTGTGCTTCGGTAGCTCAGTTGGTGGAGCACTTGCCCGCGAAAGGCAAAGCTTCCGAGTTCGAGCCTCGGTCGGGCACACAGTTTTAATCTGCCAGGAAGTTTCAGCTTAACTTTTGATATCAGAGGCCTCTAAATCGTTATGATATTGAGTTAGCCGTTTAGAATGCCAAAGCTAAATAGTCAATTCACTATATGTACTGGGTGATCAAAAAGTTAGTATAAATTTGAAAACTTAATAAATCACGGAATAATGTAGATAGAGAGGTACAAATTGACACTCATGCTTGGAATGACACGGGGCTTTATTAGAACAAAAAAAATACAAAAGTTCAAAAAATTTCCGACAGATGGCGCTTCATCCGATCAGAATAGCAATAATTGGCATAACGAAGTAAGACAAAGCAAAGACGATGTTCTTTACAGGAAATGCTCAATATGTCCACCATCATTCCTCAACAATAGCTGTAGTCGAGGAATAATGTTGTGAACAGCACTGTAAAGCATGTCCGGAGTTATGGTGAGGCATTGGCGTGGGATGTTGTCTTTCAGCATCCCTAGAGATGTCGTTCGATCACGATACACTTGCTACTTCAGGTAACCCCAAAGCCAATAATCGCTCGGACTGAGGTCTGGGGACCTGGGAGGCCAAGCATGACGAAAGTGGCGGCTGAGCGCTCGATCATCACCAATCGATGCGCGCAAGAGATCTTTCACGCGTCTAGCAATATGGAATGGAGCGCCATCCTGCATAAACATCGTACGTTCCAGCAGGTGTTTATCAGCCAGGCTGGGGATAATACGATTCTGTAACATATGGGCGTACCTCTCACCCGTCACGGTAGCAGTTACAAAACCAGAATCACCCATTTCCTCGAAGAAAAAAGGCCCGATAATGGTAGATATGGTGAATCCAACCCATACCGTGAGTATCTCGTCGTGCAATGGAGTTTCCTAAATTCTGCAGTTGTGGGCGTTGACAGACCCTCGGAGCGTGAAATGAGCTTCGTCGGTCCACAACACGTTACTCAACCAATCGTCATCTTCCGCCATCTTTTGAAACGCCCACACCGCAAATGCCCTCCGCTTCACTAAATCACCAGGTAAGAGTTCATCATGCCGATGGATTTTGTACGGATAGCATCGGAGGGTACGCCTAAGTGCCAACCAAGCAGTAGTGTATGGAATGCCGGTGCGACGTGCGACTGCACTAGCGCTGACTTCCCTGTACATAGACGAACCCGCTACAGTCTCCATTTCTTCCTGAACTGTCTCAGCAGCATTACGCCTTGTGCTCGGTCGGCCACTAAGGGGTCCATCGTCTAAACAACCCGCGGCTTCGAACTTCGAAATCATTCTCGTCACAGTTGCATTTGTCAGCGGACCTTTATCCGTTCGAATCCCCTTCCTGTGGCGATAGGATCGTAACGCTGAACGAGCACATTCCCCATTCTGATAATACAGCTTCACTAAAAGCGCCTTTTCAGGTAACGTCAACATGCTGCGACTGCTGGCGCCTCTGATTATCTCTCTAATTATTACACGAATGTCATGCGCAGTCACTGTTTTTTTGTTCTAATAAAACCCCATGTCATTCAAAGCATGTGTGTCAATTTTTAACTATCTATCTACATTATTCCGTGGTTTATTAAGTTTTCGAATTTATACTGACTTTTTGATCACCCGGTACTTGACCAGTAACACGACACATGGTGGATGCATTTTCTAAACACTTGATCCTACGGTGATGACCTAATTAAATTAGGACACTCCTAGCTGAGTATATATATTAAAAGTATGTAACCCCGTTCATAAGAACCCGTCCTTCATGTATATACGTTTAGTGAAACTTCTCAGCATTGCTGGATGGGAGGAACAGATTACGTCTCATCACATGTATTTATCCTCTGTTTTCTTATTCTTTAGTCTCTAACAACAACACAGGCATAGCAATAAAGTTACCAGAAACACATTTTATCATATTTTAAGTAGAAATTACTAGAATGCAAGCGTAAGGAGGTTATTCCCAGTAAGAACAAGTCTTCTGCTGTTCAAACTGGACTCTGCCGTGTTCTGAGCTAGCCTGTAAGTAATAGGCCACATGGATTTTTTATCTATTTCTTTAGGGCCATTATAAAATTTTCATTTGTTAGTGCAACACCAAAAGAGTAACTTAATAATAATAATAAAAATTAATTATATTAATATTAATAATAAGAAGAATAATATCCGTCATAGCGTACTAATTTCAAATTCCATATTACCCTAATTTACAAATCTGAAGAAAATTTCTGTCCAACAAATAAAACTAGTCGAACCTTGTAGCTTTTTGGCTTCTGTAAGCAATAATGTCTTCAATTTTATTGTATAACTTACGTTTTGTGATAACCCGCACGACACATGAAAGCTACAGAAAATTACATTCCACATAGAACCTTTGGATATTCTCCTCCACTTTGGATCTGGAATGACCCTTATCAGATATATAATTTCTACTTGTCATCCATCGATAGCATATTTTCGTGTCAGAGGTGCACTTGTGCTTCCCATGCATCTCTCCTAATAGAGATCATTTTGTGGTATAAATTCTCGTCACCCACCAATTTTCATATATATGGCCATTGGATAATAGTCTCCACGACCTTCGCAATTAATTTTTGATGTGTATAATTCCAGTATCGCTTTTATGAATGCCCTTGATAAAAATTTTCCTAGCCCAAATTTAGTAAGTAGGGATGTTATAGAAATATTGTTAACCATAGTAAGTGGTCTGTGTAATGTATCACATTTCTGTAGTGGAATTCGTGTTCTTTGTCCTGACGATTGGTTCTACAAGCAATACATTCCCTTCCTTTGCTACGATATTCATAAAGAAAGTACTAATATTCTGTGATTATAAATAGGCAAGAGGTCAGTGCGTCTAACTTTAATGTGGAGGACCTGGTGTATCCTGGTACTGCCAGGGATGGTGGGAGGACTGTAACGGTGTGCACTCAAGTTCATGATGCCAGCTGAGAAGCTACTTCAATAAGAAGTAGCTGCCTCAGGGTCTGAAATGTCAACACGGAACGGGAGAGCGGTTTGCTGATACATTGCCTCCCCACGCTAGGTCGGCATGACGCCACGTGGCAGAGAATCGCACGGCAGTCGCTTGAAATCGCGTCCTCATGGCCTGATCGCGGAGTTAAATTCCTTTCTGAGTTCTAACTTTCAGGTCCTCGCGTTGGCTGGGGCAGACCCCTTCAATTACAACATAACACTACAGAAAATTTAGGCCGCATGTTGTTATGTACTCCCCTGAACGATAGATACGGAAGAGCTCCCCACATTAAAATAGTTTTTTCTGCTGTCTTCATCCAATTGATGCATTTTTTCTTCATTCAAAAAAACTGCATGACGTTGAAAGCAAGTTCAATGAGATGTACTGCGAAATCAGTATAACAATTCCCACCTCATTCAACGGGGTATTACATGAGGTTCATATTAATATCGCGATAACACGAATAGAACACTTTTGGCTTAAAAACATCCTTTTGGTGTGTTATGATTGTTCCAGAAATGTTACTCCATATCCCAACAACTCCACCAGTGTATCACACGTCCCGAGGACGGACGAAATTCTGAACGTAATTGTAGCTCTGTTCTGCTTCCGCAGCAGATGATTGACATTGAAGATTATCATCAATCCTCAGTAACACAGTTCATACTGTAAGGAATTTGTGAGAAGATGGATATCCTGGGTTTTATTTCAGTTGAGAGAAATCCTATCAGTAATGAACCATGGACTGATTCCCCCGATGCGTTATTTGTGTTGTTATTCAATATTTTGCTTGAGTCTGTAACAACTGCGCTTATGACTTGGTAAATAAATGGTAAAAATTTAAGGAAGGAAAAGAAAGAAGGATACGCAACAACGTCCCGTCGGCGGCTCTGTCAATAGAGGCGAAGCACAAGCTTGGATTGGGAAGGTTTCAGTAGGAAATCCTCTTTATCCTACACAAACGATCAATTCTGATATTAACAGTGCAATAAAACATGTGCAATATTGAATTGTGTCTAACGAACAAGTACGTTTAGAGAGCATCGCTAGCTGTGCCTATGTCCTCTCTTCAGAAGCAGCAGTGAAGTATTTTATCCTTACGAGTGACGAACACAGATAGGAAACAACTGACGGATAAGATGTGAGGAAATCTGAATATCAAGACAGTTAATAGCAAAAGACAACCATGTGTCTCCTTTATTCATAAGTGCAAGTTTCCAACAATGAACTGACTCGTAACACAGAAAGTTTAGTATTTCCAGAACAATGTGACTTGCCCTTTCGTTATTGTTATATCTGTACGCATAATCTGGTCCATACCTTTTCTACGGTCCGTTTTGTTGCCCTTCGTGGCAAGCCATCCTGGGCCTACAGTCCAGCAAGATAATCCCCACCTGCACACGGCGAGAGTTTCTACTACTTGTCTTCGTGCTTGCCAAAGCCTACCTTGGCCAGCGAGGTCCCGGATTTGTCTCCATTTTGGAACTTCTGGAGAATTGTGGGCTGAGCCATCCAACAGTCTCGGGATTTTAAGGATCTAATAAGCCAGTTGGACATAATTTGGCACCATATGCTTCAGGAGGACATCCAACACAGCTACGAATCAGTGTAAAGCCGGGTAATTGCATGCATAAGGGCCAGAGGTGGACCAACGAGTTATTCGCTTGCTTGATTTGTGAAGCTCTTTCTCCTGAATAAAACATCCATTTTTTTCTAAAATTGTAGCATTTGTTTTTCAGTTTATGTACATCACATTTACTGATCTCAATCCCATTCGGATAATTACTTCATGGTGTAACTTTTTGTTTCTTAGAGTATATTATAAACTAGCAGTTGCCCATGGCTATGCTCGCATATCAGTAGCTCTATTCTGATAAGTGATCATGAGTACATAAGCTGTTGTACGTACAAAAGTGTCAACTGCCCTCACGTATCTATCTGTCCTAATTAGCGTAGATGGTCAGATAGTGATGTGCACCTCCCTTTTTCCACCCACCCAGGACCCCACTGCCCCAACGGATGACGTGGCATGCGAATTGTTGCTGCTTAGTAAGTTTCTATATAATTCATGTTCACTGATGTAAAAAAGGCATGTCCCATTCACTATTAAACATTCTTAGGTACCGTTTTTTAATCTTCTGTCCACTTTCTAAAGTATCCTATATTATTCCGCAGATCCTAGCTACCTCTATACCAGATATCATCGATATCGATTCAGTAGCTGAGTCATTTTAACAATGTTAGTATGGAAGTATCAACTAAACAAATAGAGATTGCAGAAGCGCTCTATTCATTACATTTATCATATTATGTAGATAGTTTTCGAGTTATTCGAGAGAATCGCGTTTGAAGGTCACTTTCATACGTTTTACTTGGTTAATTCGAGAACTGCTGCCTATAGCGAATATGTGTCCCAGAACAAAATTTAACTACATTAAATTTCCTATAAAAATGTCCTTTTATTTCTTCTGTGGGCGTAACAGGTTGCAAACAGTCACTGAGAGAATATGAAAATCTTGCACATTGTATTTGAAAGCACTGCAGGTAGCATAAAACCCATAGGCAGGGGCAGCTGAGTCATCCTGTATCAAGTAGTGCACATCTGTGTGTATATTAGGAAGCTTCTCTCAAAGCCCTGGATCGATTTAAGCCGGATTTAGCACAGAAACAGCAGGTCTCATAAGTATCTGCAGCAGGAGCAGAGATTAGGCAAGAACATGCTTTCTTTTTCAGCTTCTATTGTGTGGAAACTGTATCAGCCTGCCAAATCAATCTGCTTTACAGGACAGCCTACATGTCATGGGCAAGAAACTGTTTTCCAGGCCCCCAACATTTAGGCTGCCCTGCACGAAAGGCATGTTGTGCTGGAGTAGTATTCAACTGCTGTAAGTTAGGGACAAATAAATGATTATCAAGCCCCAGATGTGTACCCTGCCCTGCATGACATGAATGGTGTGAGAGTAGTATCAGTTTGCTTTATTCAACTCTTTTACAGAGGCCACATGTGCCAATGAGCATGACTCAGAACAGGCTGAGATGGACAGAGGAGGGCATGGACAGAGTGAGGGGAGAAGAAAATGGACAGACGTAGGGGAAGAGGGGGATATGTGTAAGGTAGGTCGAAGGTGTAGTGGGCAGGTGGAAAAGGAAGATGGGGAAGCGGAAATGGAAAGAGAGTGCGGCAGGAGGATATGGTCAGAAGGGGGGAGGTAACATTTGGTCAGAAAGAAGGGGTGGAGGAAGTGGACTAAGAGAGGGGAGGAGAAGATGGACAGTTAGAGAGAGTGGGGAGGGGGAGATAGGAAGGTAAAGATGGGAGGATGAGTTCGAGAGACAAAGGGAGGAAGAAGTGGACACAGAGAAGGGGAGGAGGAGATATGTTCAGTATAAGTGTCGAATGTATACCATGGTGAAGTCACGGGCAGAACGCCAGTCAACCAATAAAAGCATTTTCACGAGTATGATACAGTTACAGCATCCAAGAATAAACACCTTTTTCAAAGAGTAAATATGTTTCCTTATGTCATCTTATATTACGAATCAAATTTTGATCATATAAAGCCTGTATGTTCCCCCAAGCTATGCTCAAGTTACATGTGAAAACCGCATGAAAATTCATCTTGTATTATTTGGAGATTAGCGTATTGCAACGGACCAACAGACACGACGGTTTTACAGTTTCATTATTAGTATATAATATAGAAGCGTATATATTAATGTATCTTCCATATCTCCTCCTAAACCACTGAATCTATTTCAAGCAAAGTTTGTACACATATCACTTAACTGGCTTGAATGATAAACTATGAGTGTAAGAACCAGCTACCTCTCAACAGGTTGTCGTGTGGCTGGAAAAGAAGCGTAGTTCGTGATACGCAAATAGCCAGACTATATTCATCGACTGTTTGAAAATAAGAGCACTTAGTAACTCTCAACTAACTTAACACATCATTTCAAACATTTTCGAGAATTTTTGTCGCTGACACCCACTTCACTGTTCATGCAGTAGAACTTCCGCATCAGGCAGGACTCTAATTTATTATTCATTTACTATATTAGCGAGAATTTTGCGCAACTTATTTATGAGTAACAGTGAATGTACTCGAAAAATATATCACTGTACGACGCGCAATTCAGGAGATACGACTTCATAACTACTACGATGCTTGAAAAACTGCCGCACCATGCATGACGCTTTAATTTATTACTAATTTACTGGTAACTATCAGCAGCATATCTCCTAGACGGTATCCAGATATACCGCTTGGTGTACTTGCCAAATTATATCATCTTACGAGACAGTTCAGGAGATGTGACGTCATAGACATTGAACAGACTGAAAACGAAACTACAGGGCGAAATTTACAAGAGATACTGGTGAAATGTGTGCACAAATATGTGTGAAATTTGTTAAATATGTGTGACATATGACTATGTGGGCAAGGCGGTGCATTAAGAGCTCTTCCTGAACCGCTGGATTGATTATTGCCAAACTTGGCACGCATGTTACTTCCTTTCTGCAAAGAAGTATTGTAATGTAAGAACCAACATCTTCCTTTGTGGTGTGGGCGGTCTTAACGTGTAGAGAGAAGTGGGAGGAGCAGATGGACAGACGGAGAGGGGGAAAGAAGAGATAGAGAGAAAGAAGAGGAGAGGGAAATGTACAGAGATACAGAGGAAGAGGAGATGGAGAATGAGTGTGGGGAGAGAGGAAATGGGCAGAAAAAGGACGTGGATAGAAAGAGGAGAGATGACGAGACGGACAGAGAGAGTTTAGAGAAGCATGTGGACAAGGAGAGGGCATAGGGATATATAGACACAGACAGGGGGGATCGGGGGGGGGGAGAAGATAGACTATTAGAACTCCAATAAATACATCTACGGGCAACACTGGGTACTCAGCTAGTTAACACATGCACTGATAAGCGAAAACACTATGACCACTGCCCAACGCAACGCTGCATGCCGCTTGGAGGCGTTGCCGACACGTGACATGGTAACAAAAGTATATAAGCGGAGCAGACACGGACAGCGGATCACCCTAGCAAAGATATGGGCTGCAAATGGGGAAATTCATCGAGATAAGCGCCTCTGACAAATGGCAGATCGTTATCACTCAGAGCTTGTGAACGATTACCTCGAAAACGGCGAAACTTGTCGAATGTTTACGTGCTACTGTCGTCATCATCTATGGAAGGAGGCAGAAGGACAGTGAAACTACCACTAGGCGCTAAATGATTGGCTGTCTACTACTCTTCGCAGAACGTGGGGTTAGGAACCTTGTCTGCATCTGTAGGACAGATGGTGATCTGTGGCATCTCTGCCGAAAGAGATGCACGCACAAGCGTTTCGGAGCACACCGTTCATCGTATGTTGTTGAGCATGGAGCTCCATAGAAGACAACTCCTACGTGTTCACATGTTGATCCAACAACGTCGTCAGTTACTATGGCAGTAGGCAGGGGACCATCATGATTCGACCGTCGATCAGTGGAAATGTGTTGGCTCTTCGGGGGAATCATATTTTTGCTACACTAGGTTGATGGTCGTCTCTATAAACGCCGTCACTGAGGTGAACGACAGCTCGAAATAAGTAGCGCGCCACGGCCACAGGCTGGTGGGAGCAGTAGTACACTGTGGAAGACATTCTCCTGCGCCTGTGTGGGCCCTGCGGTAGAAACCGAAGACATGCTGACAGGCTCGAACCATCAGCAGTGTAATTGTCCGTGTCTCGGAGCCGGAACTGTGCTACAGTGGTTTGAGGAGGAGCATTATAGTGAACTCATGCTGATGTCTCGGCGACCAAAGTCCTGATGTAAATCCTAAGGAACCCGTTTGGGTCCTTATCTGGTGCCATTATCGCTTACGCAAATCATCGGGTCCACTGGGGGCCGAACCGGCACAATAACCCTAGGCTCGGCGTGGGGCGGTGGTAGGGTGAGTGGACTGCTGTAGCCTGTTGTGGGGTTGTGAACAACTGAGGGCTACGGTGGGGACGAAGCCGCTCCGTCGTTTCTGGGTCCCCAGTTCCCTACAATACAACTTGACTTTGTCGTTGAGGAGGCTTCAGTGCCACTGAATAATAAGCCATAAATTCCCTCTGTAGTTACAAAGTCACCAGTGAAATAGCAGTGTTGCCGCCAGACTGCTCTAGTAGACTGCCTATAGTTGCATCAATACTCTTCTTTATATTCACATGTTCAGACAAGTAGTACTCACTGCTTCAAATCCAGGCAGCGAGTAATATAACATGACTTGTTTGAGGAAGGAGAGACACACAGCAATCAGACCCAACCCAGTTAGTTTTTATTACTCTTGCGTATCTAGATTTCGGTTATAAATAGCCATCTTCAGTCCATTTGATTTACAATCCAACCAATTCGTGGCAGTACTTTTCACCATACGATCTTACTGGAGTATGGGCAGAAGGAAACAGCGTCTGCTAGGTGTGTGCCGCTCCTTCCTTATAGTGTACTGTCGCTGTGTGCAACAGTTCCTTATGGAGTTGGTTAACAACTTGTTTAGTTTATAGCTGTGTCTGTAAGGCGTATGGTAAGGTAAAGAAATATGCAAAATACTGAGTGCACAGTCAGTGTCTACTAATGATTGGGAAATCGGTCTGATGGTCATATCGTCATTTTCCATAAAACTGCTAGCGTTCTCATATAGCGTTATTTTCGGGACCAATGCTAGTTTCCTTCCGGGGCTGACTCAGTTGCAAATGTTGTTTTCTTTAATCTCGTGTTTTCCGGTAATATTACTATTTATTCAACACTTGAGAGCTGCTACATTAAGCGAATGTTGATTACGACGTTATTGGCAGTTAAAGCTACTCTGCTGGCTGAGGAGGACGCACGGACCGACTTTGAATGATTGCATGACTTGATAACATTTCCCACGCCACTCGAAGTTGATAACTTCCTGAAGGGTTGTATCTACTCCGCCTGTTAATTATAACCGTGGTCTTTTGCTTTTCATCTCGTGAACAGTTTCTCGCATATTCTTCTGGAATATTCGTTCCTGCTGACTGAGGAGGCAAACGTTTCAAAACTCGACTACCTGTTCTCACTCATCGTAAGGCTCGGGTACAGCGAAGTTTGAGGTCCATGTTAAGTACCCGTTTCGCTCAAGTTGTTTTATGCGTTTTCGCTTAGCACGTCCCTATCCATTTACCTACCCTTTATGCTAGAAATATAGTCAGCATTGACTCCAGCAGTCTGCAAGTCTGACGCTACCTAACCTTGTGGCAAAGTGAAGTCAAGATAAAGAAGAGTTCTGAAGCAGGTTATGAAAAGAGAAAAATCAAAGTAAATAAACCTCGTGGTTTGCTCTTTCCCACCTCATCAATTATACAAGACATCATCATCGATTCATTCGTGTGACGCTTCTCGCTGCGTGAACTTGACGTAACACAAACGTTCCTAACCATACATGGTACTGCCGGACCTACGTTTAGTACAGCGTCGGAATCCAGACGTTGGGAGAAGGCCACACGATAAACTTTCACACCGTAAGAAAACATAAAACTTGTACTGTGTTTTATATAGTTATATTTATAGCAAAATATTAAAATGTTACTTAATAGATAATGTTACAAAGATCTTGTCGGCAGTTATCTGGAACCTAGGTTACAGCAAGTCTGTCTGAAGCCAATGACTCACCATTCGTAAGTGGAGACGTTAACCTATAATAGAAACAAATGGCACCTATTATTTTTGGCAGTCCCTGTTCATCACAGAGGTCGCAGCGATATGGCAGCACTGTCCAGATGGTATGGAGATTTCTTATTATAAGTGAAACTCTCCGCCTCCAATATAGGCTGCCTCTAGACTTGTTACAGAAGCAATATTAACGCGAAGTTCAGCCTGGTGGCTATTCCCTAAACTACAATACACTTTGACAGAATTTTTTTTTGACGTACCATTTCATGAAACAACAGAAAGAAAACACTATCAGCTATGTAGAAGTAAAAGTAATTTGAAGACTAAATAAGTTAATCTGACATAAAAGGAAGAAACTTCGTTGCAATATAAAATTTCGATTTCCATATATAAGTAACATATAGTTTTAAGACATACCTATTTTGTGTGTTGCAAACATTGTTCTACGATGCTGCTTAATAATTAATTATCGGTTAGTTTAAGGAGGAAATGTGGTTTGGATTCTACTGGGTGTCCCTCCTAAGAGTCGTCAGGTGCATTTCCTCAAAGTTTCGGTAATATATATATTTTCAGTCTCATTTTTGAAATGTGTAGCTGGAGTAAGCCCATACAGTACTGCTAATCATGCCCTTCATGCAACGCACAGTGTCGACGGAATGCGTTAATGTGTTACCCGTTATGAACAAAATGTTAAATAGGTATTTTCCGTGACCATTCGATACAGTGGTTCCAAATTAGTATAGTGAGATATACGTTTTAGCGATATGTATTAGTAGTGACAGCAAAACACGCGAAGTAACGAGTACTCCAACAGCGACTCAGCAGCACTCCTGCCTGGAGGTAGCAGTCAGCGTGGGCGAGGACGGTGCCATCGCTGCTGGCGTACCAGCTATTCTTCGTGTTTTATTGTCCCTGTTAATACATATCGATAAAACGAATATCGCACAAGGCTAATGTGGGAAGCCTCTATCGAATATGCACGTGAGCTTCCGCTTTAAGGTCATTTTGTTTATAACGGGAAACAACACAACGCTTTCGGTCGACAGTGGAAGACCCGATGAGTAGTATTTGTTTGGCCTGACTCCAGCTACACACTGCTAAAACGTAATTGCAAATATCTGTCAATACTTCAGAGAAAATGTGCGTGGTGACTCCTACGAGGGACGACCTGTATATCATGTCGTTCGTGACGCATATACAGCAATGATAAACATCCCATGTTGCAGGTTAATACTGACAAATGTGTGGAATCATCCGAGGAAGAAAAAGGTGACGAAATAGGAGAGGAAAAGGAGGTGATAAAGGTGCGCACCACATGGCATTTAATTGCATTGTAACGCTTTTTATGTTACTCAACACACACTAAATAAATCGTTTCTCTAGTTTTAAAAATCCTAGAAATATCAGATAACAATGATTATGGTTCACATAGGTAAATGAATATCCATAATTAATATGCTAATTACTTGGGCTTCTCATTTAGTCTACACTGAGCCTCATTTTTTAAAAATATATTTTAATTTAGTACCCATTGACTGTAACTAATTACTTTCGTTTCGAAACAGGAATGGTAACAAGCGACTTTATGAAATATACACAGTGGGGCAAATAAAAGCGACCTGGAGAACAGAGTTCCAGGGTACAAAGATACAAAGCAGGGGAAAGTAAATGCAGTACTAACATGACTATAGCTGATGTTGAAAGTGACCTCTATTCATCTCTTGGCACCTTTGGTCCGTGTCAGCAAGTTGCTGAAGACGGATCGAAGCTGGACTGCTGGAATTGCTGTAGTCTCATCCCAAATGTTCTGCTGCAGTTCTTGAACACAACGAGGGTTGTTGCGACACGCCTTAGACCTGAGGACTCCTCACACATTGTAATCGCACACTGACAGATCAAGTGACCTGGGTGGCCAGCTAGGGCCGCGACAAGACTGACCTCTGCTAAGAACTCTGTCAGGCGTGAAGATTGTGCAAACGTGCTCCAACGTTCGGCAGGCTGTTTAGGTAGTTGCTCCTTTAATTTGGAAGTAACGGGGTTGTGGATATAGGCATACATATACTTCCAATCGTATCCACTTGTCCGGACCACTATTATTTGCCCCACCCTGTACACTGCCATCACAGCTGTAATAGAGATAATTTTTTAATCCCAAATTTTTTTACAGGGCTCTAATTTACTTGCAGCGCAAAATGAACAGAGAAGTATGTTCTTTTTACCAACAAATATGTCTTACATTTAAATAAAAATAGTACTAAATAATTACATTAATTGTTAATAATTTTTTTAAAAGTAGTGATTTAGCTAGGTGAAACATGCAACTAGTCACTATTCTTAAATTTTGATACTATATTTTCAGTACCATCAACTGGTTTTCGAGTCTCGTAGGCTTATCATCGGATGGAAGCGTTACAGGAACATTAACAGTACCATGAGCAGCTAGACTCTATGGTCGTTGTGCTGGCGGAAATAACAGAAATATAGTTTTCATGACAGACGCCATGTTAATAGACGACAACTATCGACAAGTTTACAATAGTCTGTAAGTTACCAGAAACACGTACAGTTCCCAAAAATCACAGCATAGTTAAAGAAGATACCGATCATACTTAATACACTTAACAAGAATGCAGTGACGTAAGGAATCAAAACAAAAAAACACACAATAGCTTTCAAAATTAGAAGTATACAGTCTAGACTGTCTTTCTCACACACTGTATCGTACAGGAACTGTTGCTTGGCATGAGCGTGAGAAAATACACAAGAGAATCGGAGCGAAATTAGCGCTAATAAAAAAGTGGCTCTGAGCTCTATGAGACTTAACATCTGAGGTGATCAGTCCACTAGAACTTAGAACTACTTAAACCTAACTAACCTAAGGACATCACACACATCCATACCCGAGGCAGGATTCAAACTTGCGACCTTAGCGCTCGCGCGGTTCCTGACTGAAGCGCCTAGAACCGCTCAACCACATCGTCCGGCTAAGCGCTAATAGTTTCGAATTTCATTGACGTCGCAGGAATACAACAGTAAGTTATTTCATAGCCTTCGATTCACGACAAAGACAGAAATTTTGAGGCGTATTCATGGAGCCATATTTAGGAATCAAGATGAGTAAAACGAGGATTTAGGTTTTCAGTGAATTTCGTAAATCTTTCACGCGAAATTCGTTCCCCATCCTTGTTCAATCTGAACTTACGTTGCATCTCTGGTAACCTCGTGCTCTAAGGGATTTTAAAAGCAAATCATTGTTTTTTTCCTTCAAAATATTCTAATCCTTATTTCTTGAGTAAAGAAAGTAGCAAGCTATAAATGATACACTAATAAATCGCGCCAGACCAAAAGTCCTTTGAGGTATCTAATCTTTGCTTCATTTATCTGCAATGTGTTATAAACCAAAATAGCAATTCACTAAGAACATTCCGATATTTCAGCACCTATTATTCTCAGTTTATTCTTATTTTTAGCACATGATTAAATAATTGTTTAAGATACTTAATCCCTTAGTGATACATATTTATTTGTTTTCTTTTTCTGCATAGCCGCAGTACAGAAAGATCTGGGAACTAAGAGCAACGCTCGAAGAGGACGAGGAGCTTGAACATCTCGTCTCTCCGCTGCCGAAACCACTCAATTTGTATAACCCTTCACCTGTTCAGTCCCCAGGTAAGAGAAATATACGTGTTTTGTTAAATGTGTAGTCCCAATATTCTAAACCACATTCAGTTAGTCTGCTTCTTTTGCGCTACTGACCAACACTTGAATGTGTTATGAGACATTTCGTGCTGCGTGTTAGATGCAATTCTACAAGCACCAGTTGCCTCTCAGCAGCTCTCAGAATACACTAACGTACGTACAGATTGAAAGATACAAAGTAAATGCTACGAATGAATTTAACCTCAAACGACGCGTAAAGCAGTATAGCAGCTATGTGACCGGAAAGTTCTGTTGTATGCAAAGCACTGTCACTTAATAGCTTCCAAACGAAGTGGTTCAGAATCGTGAACGAGAGTTGCAGGTTGCCCCGTCAGTAACGAGATGTGCAATATATGAGTGACAGTGAGATCGAACGGGATAGTGATAGAGCTCTGAAAAAAGAATTCGTCATACAGCCGAATCTCTGCTTAAAGGGTTCGCCTATAAACCTCTTGGAGAAGGTTCCCCACTATATACAGGACTTCATTTATTCCATGCCAAAACGTTCGGGGTCTGTGATTGCAACTTCGTGGTTGAACGCCATACATCATACATAACGTATAGTTCTTTACTCCTGTTCACTGGTGTAACGTCATGTACCTAATCTGTCATACACGGTTCATTTCAGCCAAATGTATGTTTCTTGCTGTTACAATTTCTATGAACATTTGTGTAGTGGCAAGCAAACAGATCGAAGTTGCAACCTACGGTGACAGTTTAATCTACGAAGCAGGTGCAGCCACTATTGTTGCCCAATCTCTCAAATGCACAGCGAGGTACTCATACGACGAGCCTCACGGCATTACATCATATGTGTCTTAGAGGACCGAGCTCAACCGACGTCGGGAATTAACCATGTACTTCTACGTCCGTGTTTTTCGAACAATTTATTCGTAGTTCATTTTAAAACAATGCCTGATAGCTGGTTTCCTTTTTATTCAGGAGTTATGATATAGTATATACCGAGTGTTTCAAATTCCTATTACAGGCAGCTAGTGTCAGGAGAGGGAACGTAGTAGATAGCCTTGGCCAGAAACCCATGTCCGAAATTGTGAGAAGTGGGCATCGTCGTCAGTCCCTGCTATAAGTATGACATCACATACCATTTTCGACAGATTACAAGAACAGCTGCATGAAAGTGGTACGTTCGCAACTGAGATGCTTGACTGTGAGGCTCCACAGTCACTCTGTAGTCTTGATTTGGAAGAGGACGTCATTCGCCATGTAGAAGAGAACCCGGCAACGAGGACCCGAAACAGTGACCATGTCATGGACTCCTGTAGAACACACAGGTCAGAGCTCCTTGTGTCCGCTGTATGTGTGCTGTGAAGCGAAAAATTTAAAAATGGTACTTTCACGAACATGGGTTCCTTACTAAAACTTTGTTTACTAAGCACTCTCCGCAACACGTAAACACATGAAACAGGAATTTTGATATGAGCAGCAAGCACCCTCTCTTACTGGCGATTTCTTCACTCATACACCGAAAAGGCAGAGCATTATGACCACTGCCCACCGCGAGGTGGTGGCGTTGCGGCCACTTGGCGCGGTAAGGTATGGGCCGCAAATGGGAAATCTAATGAGATAAGCGTCTATGGCAGACGGCAGATTATTATTACGCAGAGCTTGTGAAGGAGTATCTCGATAATGGCGCAGCTATTGGAATATTTACGGGCTACTGTCCTGATCATCTACGGGAAGAGGTAGAACGACACTGAAACTACCACTAGACACTAAATGGTTGGACGTCTACAACTCTTCGCAGAACGCGGGTTTCGGAGGCTTGTCTGCTCTGTAAAGGAGGATAGATGGTGATCTGTGCCATCTCTGCCGAAAGATCACAGACCTGGGGTACGCACAAATGCTTCTGAGCACACCGTTCATCGTACATTGTTCAGCATGGAGCTCCACAGCAGACCACCCCTACGTGTTCACATGTTGACCCAACAACGTCGCCGTTACTATGACAGTGGACACGGGACCATCATGATTCGACCGTCGATCGGTGCAAATGTGTTGGCTCTTCGGGTGAAGCACATTTTGGCTACACTAGATCTATGGTCGTCTCCATGAACGCCGTCATCGAGGTGAAAGGCTGCTCCAAACATGTAGCGCACCACGGACCGAGGCTGATGGGAGCAACATCATGCTATGGGACCTGTGGTAGTAATCGAAGACTCACTTACGGTTGCTAATCACCTGCATCCTTTCTTGCTTGATGTGTTACCCGATTGCAGTGTCATCTTTCAGCAGTATAATTGTCCTTGTCTCGGATAAATAAAAATGGTTCAAATGGCTCTGAGCACTATGGGACTTAACATCTGAGGTCATCAGTCCCCTAGAACTTAGAACTACTTAAACCTAACTAACCTAAGGATATCACACACATCCATGCCCGAGGCAGGATTCGAACCTGCGACCGTTGCGGTCGCGCGGTTCCAGACTGTAGCGCCTAGAACCGCTCGGCCACTCCGGCAGGCTGTCTCGGATCCAGAACCGTGCTATAGTGGTTTAAGGAATATTATAGTGACCTCACGTTGAAGTCTCGGCGGCCAAATTCACCTGATGCAAATCCTGTGAAACCCATCTGGGTCGCTATCAGGCACCACCATCGCTTACGCAAATCATCGGCCCGTTATTTACGCGAATTATGTGACCTGTGCGTAGACGTCTAATGCCACATTCCTCCACAAACGTAGCAACGAACTGTAGGATCCCTCATACACAAAATCTGTGATGTATTTCGTTCGAAAAATGGACAAACACATTACTAAGCAGGTAGTACTAATTATTTGGCTCATCAGCATATGTATTCCGCCAGCCACAGGGTGAAGGCGAAATTAGTCAGGCACTTAAATCATATTCGCGTGGACGGTCAACCTGTTCGTTGATAGGACTTGAATACCTAATCTGACATTGTGTGATGGAATAGATATTGTTTACAACCTTTCTGATCGCACATCCTTGCAGATTATGAAAAACTCGAGAGCCACGGACTTACAACTCCTTAAGGGATAATGTGGCCGAGAAAGTAATTTTAAAGGTGTTTACTGCAGTGCGCGACAAATGATATTTATTTTTCACGCTTTCAGAAGCAAACGGGGTTTATGAACTATAAAACTGAAGGTCATACGTGTTAAAAGTTCCATGGAACGTCGCTACTCTAAGGAGATAAATGATACTTCAGATCTGTTTGAAATAAAAATATTTTCAGCGTGGAAACTGGCAGCTGTTACTTAAGACAAAGACCTACACAAAAACTTTATCAGGATCAGGAATTTTCCTGCCTTGTCTACCAGTGCCTCTATTTTGATTTTCTTTGAATGACGTTTTGCACAAGGAGCGTAATTGTAATTTAGAGCTACTCGTGGAAAACGATGTTTAATGAACACTGTAATCTGCAAGATATTTTTTAAATACAGATACCAATTTAGCTGTATTACGTGTGCATTTTTAAACCTTAGTTTACAATTACTTGTTGCTAGGAGGAATGTAACATTATACGGACGTTTTATCTTATCTTTTTACACATTGATATAAGTTAGATTATGTTCTGTATTTAGATAACTGAAATTTAATTTTTTACGTAATTTAATGAATAATTTCGTACTTTCCTGATGTTTAACATCGAAGATTAACGTACAACTAGAGAACAAAAGCTTTAGATAAAGTTGATCTATGAGAAATATTTTCAGGTACTTTTTCAACGCCCGACGAAATATTTTAACTATTTTCTAATCATTCACCGTTTTATTGTGTTTATTTTGTCAAGTACCTCGTTTTCATTCTTTTGCTTAAATTATCAGTATCAGTGATCATAATTTTTTTTCAGAAACGGAGACTGCGTATGAACATGACGACACTTTGCCAAGATGTAGGTCTTCTTTCAGCTGCTGGCCGTCTCGTGCATCAGTACCACCTCTGAGACTAAATCGTAGGTATCTCTTCTATACCGTTCTTTATCGTTGACTTTAATGTTTGAAGTATCTTAAAACATAAATTTTAATTTCCAGGACGACCACAACACAGGGGTAATCAGGCCAGCCCTGCTGAACCCGACAGTGAGCTTCAAGGAGCATTTGAGCTGCAGGTTAGTACTATTCCGTCAGATGTCGGAGAATATCTGTTTTACTGACTCATCACATGAGATGAACACTAAGGCAAGGTGAAAATTTCCCAATCTGGTAAGAAAGTACTGTGTTTCAGGGATGAAAATGAACTTGCTTTTCGAGGTATCACTCGCTCGGTTAATGCATTTTATCGGAGTTTGAGCTCTGACGTACAGTTCTGGATGGTTTGCAAAATACATGACTACCGAGCTTCTCCACTGAACTCAAAACATTTACCCACCAACAATTTCTTCAGATATGGGTTTGGGTGGAATTCGGGTCATGCGGCATCTAATGAGTAAGGCGCACAACGCAACAACTGACACCTCGAATACTTGTATTTTTCCACTGCCAAATCACGTGTACCAACATCGTTGCAAGGAAAGTTTCTTTTCCTGCTCAGTCCCCTTCTTATGTTATTTTAAATACTGTTTGTAAACAATGTTTGTTGGGCCTATTCATTTTACCCTTTTCAAGGTAGTCAATTAGAATACTGTCTAGTATTTTGGAAAGCAATGGCAGATTAAGTCAACTTCTTCTTTTCTAGTACAGGGACATCGACTTCCACCCAGTGCTTTGATTAATTGTTTGTTCCTGGCATGAAATTGATCGTAGTAAAAAACGTGAGTACAAAACAGTTTCTTTCTAAGCAAATAACACAAATTAAAATTGGTTAAGCGTTGCTGAGAAATCAAGTTTTGCATTTGCCTTTAACAAATGCGACACCCACCTTGTGCAAAAATATTACCCATATAAGGCATCATCTCAATGTTTGGTGTATGTTTACAGTTGTGCCACGTCCTTCATGCGAATCATCTTCTAGAAAAGCACAGCTATGCTGAATTCAGATTCCTATTTCTTATCCATTGAAAATTACGGAGGAGACTCCTTGCACGCCTACACCAGCTTTTTAAGTATGTTCATTGTCGACACACTGTCGCATATAAACTTTTATAACTGTATGGCTTTGAAATTCTCGGTTCCCACAAAGTTCGCAGAACAAGTGTACATTCAAACGCGATAGAAACAAAACGCTTCGCTCTGAGTTTATATTATTTTGCAGTATGTATCGATGCAACACAAACCAAATCTAATTTATAGTACCTACTTCTGCGTCTGACTAAGAAACATTCACCTTGTCCAGGTTACACTCATATATTTCATTTCGTTGTCACACACTGTTATTTTTTTCGTATATTTTCAGGCTTCGGGGAATATAGAAAAGGAACTAGCAGCCACAGCTACTGTCGAAGAAAGTCAAGCATCTGCACTACATCAGCTACGTGCTGAGAGTGCCTGCCGTAGTATGGACTACTCTCCAGTGTCTAATTTCTCATTAAGCTATTTCCGTACGGAGGGTAGTCATGGCTCCGATGAATCCTCATCTCAAGCTGGTCAAGGACTTCCTCTCGTGGGGGATGATGATAAGGAGAAGGGGTTTGTTAGTTCCGATACTCACGAAGATACCGTTGTACCAGTAACGAGTGAATGGGGAGCCATGGCTTCACGTCGAGGACCTGACAACGACGGATGTAAATCGGCCCCATCTCCTAGTGAGGTAAGAGAGCAGCAGCCAACAACTTCAGGCGCTAACGCAGGGGACCGCGGTGCCGCTACCACTCGCTGTAAGCATTTGGACATTGAAAGCAGTGATGATGAGGCCGAAGGTGCAGCCGCACTGCGACGCCCAGAAGGTGAAGCGAGTCCCGCGTGGGACAGCAGGTTCAGATGCAGCCCTTCTTCGGGTAGGCATAGGGCACTCGGATTGTACCGTGTTATGGCTGCAATAGCCAATCTAGAAGATGACGACCACCAGCTGCTTTCTAGCCAGTGCTCGTCAGGGAGAAGTTTCCGACGGGACTACAGTGTAGATCGGAAGTCGGATGCCCTCTTTCGCGAGTTCAGTCAGTACGAAAAGGGCAAAGGTGAAATTTTTCCGCGGAGACGCAGAACTGGTATTCGTCGACACACTACTCGAACCCGAAATGCAGCTCCTAACCAGCCTCCCTCTCTCCCTCCAAAAGTATCTCCAAGGAAGTTTATAAAGAATGACGGTAATTTGACGGATGTACCACCACTAGGAACAAAATTATTGATTCCCTTTCCCAACGAAGAAAATGTCTCAGAGTGTTCTTCAGCACTTGCAGGAGAAGACAATTCGTCCGAATGAGCTCTACCAAAGACTTCACGGAACAGTTTGTGGAATGAAAACCAGTGAAAGTCAGCTTCCTGTTAAGGAAATTTTTTTGTAAGGAAAGTCTGATTAAGTAGTCTACAAAATATTAAAGGAAAAAAAATGCTGTTCATGTTTCTCAAGTTGCTGCAAACTGCACAAGGGCTGTGATTGTGATTACCAAATTTAAGTAATCAGCACAAATATGATGTAAAAATTCTAGACTAAATGAACCTACCAACATTTAGTAAATAAGTCAAAATATTGACCATTTATATTGAACACTCACGCTACAATTTCTTAAATTTCCCTTCAATGAGTATGTTCTTAAGAGATCATGCAAGTCGTGTCTCTGGTAAATCTTCACTCCATAACCTCCCACTATTCCACCGTATTTGCTGCTCTGGTATAAAAAAGGGAAAGTCTTTCGTATTTTTGAAGTTTATAGATTCCTCACTATCACTGCAAGATGGTCATATTTTGACAAAGCTAAAAAGTTGAAATTTGAAATGCTCTTGAGGATTAGTCTTAATTTTTTCATCAAAACATGATAAAACAACACAGTTGAATGATATAGTTGTTTAAGATCAGTCGAGTGCTATTATATTAATATTTAAGACATTGCATGATAAGTTGACATTCATGTAATGCATGTAACAAATGTTTTGGTGTATGTGAATCACACTGTTATCCATGAAAGCTAAGAAATATTTTGACGAAAACTCTGCAGTAATCTATATACAAGTCGCAACTTTCAAACGAGAAAAAAAGCTATCATTGCAGGAGTAATTGTTGCTCACAAATCCTATCACGAAAAACACAAACCAAACTGAACTGATATTACATCAGTGGACTGCATTAACAAATAATGGCAGAAGTTGTCTTAAATGTTGAACTATAATACATGTTATACTATAATTGACAGACGTATTTGATAGTGAGGAGTGAAGTTATTTTTAAACAAAGATCGGAAAACTAAAAAGTAAAAAAAAGATCGCTGTCATAATCAATTGTACGTATTTGATGTTCACTCTGGCAAAAACTGTGTTGTACTCTGTCTACGCACTCGGCAGCATAACGTCATTTTCTGAAAAGGAAATCTTGTTTATCATATCTCCCTCAATATCATGAGAATTGCTAGTTATATTTATGAATAATTAAGGTTTATTACTTTGATATTACGTATTTTTTACTGTGAATACTTTGCGAGACTGAATTATTGCTGAAAACAGTGCTGTTTCCAGTAGAAGAAAGTAGTAGACCTTCAACAGTTTTTATATTTTCTTATATCACGTTAAGTACTTTTTGTGCAGCTATTGAATGATTTAGGTCTAGGACATGATCTGTTTATGTCAATTGTGAACGTTTATAGGCTTTTCAACCGGCAAATAGCTTCTTAGTGCATCTCAGAAATATTTGTGGACCAATTAGCTATTACAAGTATAGATTTTCAGTATAAGCTGAGACGTGGAAGGAAGCTTCATTATAGAGGATTAGCAAAAGCTGTTACTTAACTATGGAAGTTTTCTGTTTCTGTAAATGAGAGTGTCTGCGATGTGATCTCTTAAATTCGTGTGACGAAATTATGTAAATGAGTGACGTTGTACAGTTTATACTATAAAAATTTATGATTAAATACTCTGTCCCATTTGTAAGGCACTATCTGAAAAAATATAATTTTTATAAATGGGGAGTGTTTAATAATTATATTGCAATATGCGAGAAATATCACTGTAAAGTATTCGATACTCCAAGATATAACTCTAAGAGTAATATAGTAGAGATAGTGCAATAGGAAAGTGGGTGTTGCACTGGAACCCAGCTGTTTTGTTGGTTATGAATTTTCATGTCCCAGCAAGACTGCCTTGTAATGACTGCGGAATAATTATCAAATCTCTGGAAAACAGTCTATTATTCCAAACACCAGGTGAACTGGTGGTGCACAAGTTTCTCAGACCTTTGCTCACAAAATTTAACATCTTCTAGATATATGAATTTTTTGATACCTGTTAGCCACAGCATAGATTTCTGTATTGGGATATGGGAATGCATAGGAATCTTGGAGCATACTCCCAGAGAAACAACGTTTTAATTTTCAGTGACTGATATTTTGATACATTTTCGTTGAGTAATACAACATAAATCTAGAATTACTCTGCAACTTTTAGATTTCATATTAGTTTGCGAAAGAAGCTTCCATCTTTGCAAAATATTGCTTTTGTTTCTGCAGACATTTTTGGGATCAAATTTAAGTCATTTCAGCTACACATTCTGTTCCCTACAATGAAACTTAGGGCTGTGTTCAAAGCTTACTTTATTCAGACTAGATCAGACTGGATATTATTTTAATTGCAATGTGACTAACAGAAGATTGAGTGAAGGTGTATTTTCATAATTGTTGTTGATGTGAGTTTTACTTTTCAACTATTTGAAATTCCTGGACAAAACTGTCTGACTTGCAAATACTTCTAATGACGGTTTATATTTTCCAATGCTACATGCTCATGTCCCATCAACTATGCATGCTGATGTTACTGCAGATACTGAAATTCAACAGTTCAGAGTTTCTATACAGTCTTATGAAACATACTTTCATACTGGAGAATTTGTTTATATTTTGACACATATGGTCCAGCCTCTTCAGACTGTCTTGCTTCCATCTGTCTTCTACATTTGTTACTAACTTTTCCATTTGGTGCAACCATTTGAACGCCAATTGCGATCATATAAACTTCTGTAAGACCTGCAATTGCGTCAGAAATGTTTTAAGATAGATACTGTTCATAGAATTGCAGATTTAACCAATAAACCTATCTACAGCACTTTGTTAGCACTTCTCTGTCACATAAATGTCACTCACTTTGCATATCCAAGCCATAGCAGAATAAGACTTCTAAAAATGCTCTGTTGTCAATTCTCTTCTCTTCCAAATTTTCTATTTTAGGAAGGAAAGATTCGTTTCATGTTCTTGAATTCTAAGTGATCTCATTATTGGTACGGTTAGACAAACACATTTCTGGAGGATGATAATAAAATTTTGATGTTTGAATAGATGATGTTTAGCAAACAACTATAAATTGCTTAAGGAACTTTAGGAGCTACTGTTACTCATTCAGCTTTGCACCAATCCAAAGCTTTATTTCAAAAGCTTATTTTCTACTAGCAAAGTGCAATGTAATTCTTAGAGCCAAGAAATTTGTTTAAATCTGAGTTACGTTTTACGAAATTTGCCAACTGCGGCTAACAATGAACTGTATAAATCTACTTCTAGTACTGTTCAATAAAGAGTATGTGGTTGTTATCACTCATTGTTTTATAAAGCATCACATCCTAAGTTTTATGATAATATCTTAGTTAAGGATCAATAATAGACGTCATTCAGAGATATGATGACCATTTGGCAGTGGTAACTGACTTCCACAATTCTGTTTATGATAACAGTGTACAGATAAAAGTACATCTATGAGTAAAATGGCTTTAATGTCGTAAGCTAGGGAGAACATAAAATAAAATATATGATACAATTATTGAATGAAGCTCAACAAACAGAGCTCCTTTTTCAGTATTATATTTTTGATGTGCTTTCAATTGTAGATACTCATAAATTTAGGGTTTGTAAATATAATAGTGTTTCCATACAATGAAAGATCAAAGAATAATTGAAAGAACAGAAACATCATACATTCCTCATCAGAAGGGCGGTTAATCATCAGTATTTATAGAGTTTCCATGCTCGCAATGCACAGTTTATATGTCGTTAGTTACCTGGAGTCACTCCATTGAAACTTGAGCTCAGAAGTTAACCAAAATTTAAACATATACCCATGACAATATTTCTCTTTGTTTGTCTTATTGACTGGTGTATGTTTGTGGGAATGAGTGTTTAGTGAGGGGGGTATTGAGTGAAAAAGCGTGTGAAAAATATTTTAGTTCCTCTTTGTGAATCTTTTTAAGGTGCCATACTTAGTTCTCAATCCATAAGCCATTGTTAACTCCAAGGAAAGACTTTCAGTATATGCACTCACAAGAGGAAAGTAGCATAAAGTGCTTGTATCTAATTTTTGGTGTGATGTTACTTAGCTAAAGGCATATTTGAGATCATTGAAGATATATGAAATATTCAAATAATTTGGATTGACGAGATGTGGTGTAATGGAATAAGAGTGAGTAGCTTTGATTAGTAAAATGTAGTTCTTCCTTTCTGAGATGTTTGTCTAATAATTAATTCAGTATGTAAATATACCATAAATTAATGAATGTAAGTAAAAATCGTTGTATACGTGATATTAGTGGTGACTGTCAATAATATCTGTAAATATGTTCACCATGTAGACCTTTTTAGTTAAGTAATATATACTCTGAAACCAGTATCATATTTTGTAACCTGGAGATAAAAGGGGGCCGTTCTCCATCATTTTCAACTAAAATAAAATTGCTTTCTAGAAGTGTACTTTCCAAACCTTTCCAAAATCAGTTTCATATATAAATTTCAGCAGTTAGATGTCAATGTAGTAGCAGTAATGGAAAAAATGTGAATGAGCTTAAAGTGCCCATGCACACACACACACACACACACACACACACACACACACACACACACACACACACATAGAGAGAGAGAGAGAGAGAGAGAGAGAGAGAGAGAGAGAGATACAATTAAAATCGCTTATCTATACAGTCGTTGATTAACTTTATCATTATAGTTGCATTGATAAATTGTTTAAGAAGTTCTAATAAAAATTATTATATTTTTCTCTAAAGAACGTGTGACTGCCACCTTTCCTTACCTCAGCCCATAGCCTGTTCTTTACAGACTGCACTGTCCCTTCCACTGCATGAGTATACAGAGCAATGATACATTCTCAACACTACTATAGGCACATGAAAAGTTCCGATTATCACAGTTATCACACAGCAACTGCATATCTACAGTGCGGAGGCAATATGAAAGAATGAGATATGTTATTAAAATAGAAATATTGATAATTGTAGAAATGAATAATACAGTGCGATTAAAAAAGTATCACACATGAAAACAAACGCGTCTCTAAATAATCGTTGCATTGCTTTCGTTTGATCAGCAATAAAAGGTAGATAGCACCACATGTATTACCAACTAAAAACAAAGAGTCCACTTCAGTGGTCACAGGTCAAATAACGTCTGTAGTATTGCACGGTTTATTCCTTCCTAATTATTTTGCCTTCCCAAGAGCTAGAAGTTTTGATCCCTCGAAAGTATTTTGCCAGTCGTTTGTGTGGACCTATTGAAGGCTTGTTTCGTGGGAAATATCTAGGAGTCACAGTACCAAACAATTCGACAATAATGGGATGAAACGGCCGTTTCCAGGAATGCAGATCATTGGGAGACAAAAAGAAAATCAGGAGTCAGGATACTGAACTGGCTGAGATGAGGGATGTGGTGTAGAGTTCACCGTCCAAAAATTTGACAAGACTACCGATCCAATTTCAGATTTCGTATATTAGTTCTTATAAAGTGATGCATATCATGCTAATAGTGTTCAGGAACTGAAGGCGCTGGGGAAATAAATGTGGCTAGCATACATTTAATACCTTCATACATTAACTAACTTTTCCTCACTGATGAGACGTGGTTTCACCTTAGTGGAGAAGTGAATCATCAAAACACAAGAATTTGGTCAACAAAAGTCCACATGTATTTCAAGAAAACTGTCAGAAAATTGGGATGTGGTATGCCATACACGTCAATGGACACTGGACACTGCTTTTTTTTTTTATTACAGTGAACAGCGTTGTTTACGAAGACATTATTAGACAGCCTATTTCTCTTCTTGGGCCAGATGATTGCAAGTATCAGTTAAAAATGAAATAGATCATTTCTTAAGTGAACTGGTTTGTGACCCAATCATGTCTAAAGGAGTATGGCTCCCACGTTCTTCCCATTTAATGCCTCCAGACTCCTTCCTGTGGGGCATCTCGAAGGTAGGGCAAACGAAGCAAGCTGTACACAAAACGGTACTAAAAACATCTCTATCAACATACGACGCACAATGACCTCAAACATGGTAAAACAAGTTTGAAATTAATGAACAGAGCTACCATTTTGAGCATATTTTCCAAGCGATGCGTATGATGTCAACAAAATTTTATATAGTTGTTTACACTGTAGTTTAAATTCTACATAATTTGGACAGTAGTAAGTATTAATCAAATCAGAGTATAACATGATACTGTGAGTCCTTGAATTTTAAACTTGACTGTATTTTCAATACCAAATTATTAGATTTATTGGATTGTCTTTCTGTTGTTCTTGTATATCAGAAAAATCTAGAAAATAATTACTTTCACCGAATAAATTATACTTAAATATTTCTCCTACTTGTGTTATAATGGAATGCCACCTACTGTGGTGAAGTTCCAGATTCTATATCCTACACTAAGATTTTGTTTGATATTAACGTTATAAAGTAGTTTCTTGCTTGATAAAGTCTTCTTAGGAGTGCATATGACAAGAGTATATTCATCATACTATGTGTGACAAAAAGTCGCACTTAGGAAGTGGAAATTAAAATAAATATTATGTTTTACAACTGCTACAACCAGGACATTGCTAAACAATGAAAGCAGTTAAGTTTCTTTATATAACTCAGCCCATATATGGATTAAGGTTTTTCTTGTCATACCCCTTTTGAGTAACTGAAGTGCATTCTTTCAAGGTTTTCCATATTTTCTTTTCTGTTACAATAGATTTTTTTTCTGTGGAATCACTGTGAACTGTTAGTAATGTACACACATGAAATATTTAACTGACTAGCCAAAATCAAGGATAATAAAACCTATAACAGCGACCATCTCACTATACTCGCTTGACTCAGAAAACAGATATTATAAAACTGCACACTTTGATAGTACATGTTTCATATGACTTTTATTTTTATATAAGTTCGATATCCTGAATGGAATACAGACATTAAAACAAGGAAAAATTGCAACACCACATAGCTGAAATGTCGCATAGTAAAGAGCAGGCACATCAAATCACTGCTGACCTCTCAAATTCTGAATTTTTCTTCACAATACACATGTACTCAACCCCCCACCTCTCTCTCTCTCTCTCTCTCTCTCTCTCTCTCTCTCTCTCTTTCTCTTTCTCTGCTTTTCCCATTCCCTACCCACAGTGTGTGTGATTGCGTGTATGTGTCTGTGCTCATGTTTGATACAATATTATCTTCTCTCAACGGGAACATCAAAAAATTTCGTAATGTTTTCATTTATTGGATGTCCTATTAAATGTCGTGTAGCACCAGATTGATCGCAACACATCAAGAATAAGGAAGATAGAAGTAATCTGAATGTACATTGGGTCTTGATACAGCAGCACAAACATGAAAAATTTAGCATTTTCACTTATCCTGTTTAATGACAAATTTATAATCTGTAACTTCATTAAACTGTGTACTAATTCTGTATATAATTTGTATGACAGATGTAGCATTGCTCAAAACAAGCAATGTTTACACAATGTACTAAAGTATTCTACATATCTGCATCTACTCACTGATAAGGTATTTCCATGTTTGTTTACAAATGTTGTTAAAATAGCTATTCAGTCATAATTTGCATATGAGTATGTATTGAACAGTACCTGGCACACAGATTTTCCAGAGTCATCTCATATTCCCTCAGTCCTTAAACTGGGTATAAAATCTTGAAGAAATGATGTGTAGGTAAAATATCTTACTTTTGAGAAATGATGTTTTTAATATAACATTAATGTTTAAATGTACATGTACGTGCATGACTATTATATTGATATACTTATTATTGTGTGATGAATTTGCTGTGTCTAAGTGTACGTTTAAATTGGTGGATAAAATAAACTCCATAACAGTGAAATTCATGAAGTATTTATTAGATTTAAGATGAATGGATTCTTTCAGCCTAATGGATATCATACTTATACCTGCAATATATTTTTTCTGAATTTTCAGTGATAAACAGCCATCTTTTCCATTATTGTGCATCGTGTATGGATCCTGATACATGCATTGTATTTCCAAAGGGAAAACATCATTTTCTTTTAGTTTTCTCCGTACTTGATTACAAATAACAGTCCTTCAGATCCAAGGCCACAGTTCAGGATATGTGCTCTGTCAATTTGTGATATACTACATTTGATGTTTCCATGATTATTAAATATACCACTGCTATATTTATTTACACATGCTTAATCACTACATTCATTAAGGACATAATGGGAAATTTAAAAATTTTGACATGGGTTAAGTTAATGTTTGTAATAAATTCGTTTGGTAAATAATGCTATCCCTCACAGAAAGTTAGTTTGTTATTCTATTCCTGTACGGCATCTGTGTTGAAAGTACAGTATGTCTGTTCGCATTGAAGCACATCGTCTCACTTCTACCATAAAACAGTGCAGTATTTTCTATAATTCTGAAAGTCTAACTGTAAATTAATTCATGTGTGACTGTTAATTCAGTTTCTGCTTCTATAAATGAGATTAATTACCTGGTCACAATATTAACAAATAAAAAATTTCATCCTTACCATGTTACCTTTTGGTCACAAGAAACTCATTACAAAAATTTCCTCTTCTTATAAAACAGTACCATTCACAGATATTACAGATTTTATCGCCCTGGTGTATATTTTTCAAATACTGTTTCTTAAAGTGATTCAAGCAAAGTATTATGCTAATTCTTCCAAAATCATTTATGTACTCTAGCAACGTAAAAACTGAATGAATTAACAGTATCAATATGAACTGGGATAGGATGCTACTGCCACACATAGGCGTTATTGAGCAGCTGACAGGCGCACTGAAAGGAAAACTCTTAGATATTTCAGTTGATGAAGAAATATACGGATATATGCACACACACACTGCTGTTGCATGTACTCAGTCTTTCTATAAAAATGTATTTGGCTGATAAGATTAGCAATTAAAATTAAATAAATAAATAAATAACCTTTTCATCTCTTAGGGATTTTGTGTCTGGGCATGGAATTCACAGAATATCCGAGATATAGTTGCTGTTAACTGAACACAGAAATCACTGTAGGAATGCAAGTACTATGGGTAGTAACTGCCCACACAGAGCCTAAAGCATGTTGAAGTTGCGGGAATTGGTAGCATTACTAAGGTGCAAACAGCTGAATTATGGTCCAAATAGAACTTCATTGTTAGTATTATATATTGCTACTGTAAATAAAATTTGAAAATTCTACAAAATAATCTTAAAAACCCTTTAAAATTATTTTTAAAGTAGATCGAAATTCTTCATGCCTTTATTAGCTATACACAGGTTCCTTTATCAAGCAACATGACCAGTTTCACCCTGTTATAGGTGCACCTTCAGGTGAAAATAACTTTTCACTCCATAAGACTGGCAGGAATGTATGATGTCCTAATTTTCAAGATGTAAACCGATTAATAGCATAAATCTTAGAAGTTTTATCACCAAAATGCTAAACTTGGAATTTAGACTATGTAATGTGATTGTGAAACATCAGAAGTCATGTTCCAATGAAATACCAAAGCCATGTTGCAACAAACTCAGTGTCTAAAACATTGACTCGTTATTAAATGTAAACCTTAAATGCAATTGCATCAGAAGAGGAATGCAGTTAACACATGCAATATCTCTGCCAAGTGGATAAAACCATAGTTCATTTGGATCACCAATAAAACTGACCTAAGACAACTGTGGAGTAACTACAAAAGTTTAAAGTGATCTTCTGGTGATAGATTCCAGCACCAGGCTATTCAGAGTCCATCTAGTGTGATATCCTTACAGTTGGCTGCTGTCACAGTCACCCAGTAGAAGAGGTCACTGAGAGGTACTACAATAAATTGTTTGGAGAATAAGGTTAGATGCTGTTTACATTCAGCTTACAGTGTATAAATTAAAGTTCAGCCATTCAATGATCAACCTTTTAAGCGGCTATACAATTAATCAGTTTACAACTTCAATCCTGGGACATCTTACTTTCTCCCTACACTTATGATATAGAAAGTTATCACTTGAAGATACCCCTATAGTTGTGTGAAACCGGTGGTGTCACCTAATGAAAGAACCAGTATACAGCTAATGCGACCATCAGGAGTTTTCCTTAATTTTAAAAAAAAGGTAAAGTATTTTTAAGATCTTTTTTGGAGAATTTTGGAACTTTCTTTACAGAAACAGTTTTTAATCTGAGCTGTGGTTGCCATAAACATAAAATAGTTAATAGTAAACACAGAAAACGACAAATACGAATTCACTTTTTAGAATAATAACATCAAGTGTTGTAATATGATGAACCATGCGTAACATCCCCTGTTTCATACAGGCCCGTATCGTAGGTAAGTCACATTGCTGCTGGTTGTCAAACTTCTAACACAGTCACTACACCTGACGATATGGTCCATAAGTGTACCTAGTAATCTACACACATGAATGTCATATCACATGACTTAAATTTGACTTGAACACTAGGTAACTCTTCTGTCTTCACAATCTGATCATTTGCCTACTAAATTTCTCAAGATTTTCACGTAGTGTAGAAAGACATTTGTAAGAATCTGTAAAATGTGTATTTGTAGTAATGCTAATATGCAACAGTATGCCTTAACTTGAAGTTGAATTAGAGACTATACACATGTTCTTAACATATTGATAGGTTCTATGATATGGAACTACTTAGCATACTTAATCGATAAGTCTTGATACAAGCAACAACCTCTATTTTAAAGCTCCTTGTGTTTGTCATCGCAATTCACTCACACACTCTTCATCCAGAAAATGGATAGAAGTGTCACAAATCCTGTTCTTGCAGCGTAAATAGTAAAATCTTTTGGTTCTTGTCCTCTGTTATCTCACTGCAGCTGTCCTTCCTAAAATTATATTTAAATGTGAACTTTTCAACATCTGCAGGTAAGCTGGAAGTAACTTCACTTAGTGTAAGGCAGATAAACTGTCAGAATCTTATTCACACAACAAAGATTTATTACTTTTGCATTTAACCAATATTAGCAAGTGAGATAACAAGCTTTTATTTTAAACCGTAATTTAAAAGAAGACTCCTTTTTGTAACCTAACGCACTACTGGTGTTTCTTCCTTTACTTTCCTTCATAAATGAATGTACTGCACATATTTCTGTATCTCTGAAACTGCAAATAATCTATAAGTAGTTAGTACATAGAATGTAGATTTACTGATGGCTTATTTGCTCAGATTTTCCCTTTACCTTATTATGACCATTATTTCCGACCAAAGCATTAACTTCAAATACCCAGTTAGTCACTTACTGAATACTAACAATAACAGATTAATCCATTTTATGTGCCATTTTACTGTTTGATGCCCATCTTTCTAAATCGCTCACACATCTTGAAATGCAAATGACCTCTCATAATTATTCGTAATACCAACATTCACCTGAGCAAGGGACACAGCTGCTTTTCAGTTTCATAAGCCGAATTTCTTTCACCAGCTTTGTCTCTCTCTGTCCAAAATCAGTTCTCGAAACAGAATAACTACATTCAGCTTTGTAGAGCCAAATATACAACAAAATTTCTCAAAACTTGAAACTGTTGCTCTTATGAAAGTCATCTATGGAAGCCAATAAATTAATATATTCTCAAAAACTACTCGTGATTTCGCCTGGAAAACGCCAGTGTCACTTAGCTATATAGTTGTTCTAGATAACTCTGGCATGCTTTTATCACTCCATTTGCTTTTTGGTGGCCCGGTATATTACATGAAACTCCTAATTTATTAAGTGTATGTCTTTACACGATTGAACACTTATTAAGTTGATGGACTCATGCCACTGAAACTTCATGGTGGGTAAAAATTGTGTCCAAGACTGAAACTTGAACCCTTTTTGTCTTCACGGGCAAGTGCTCTACAAGCTCAGCTATCTAAGTACGTCTCATGACATGTCTCCACAGCTTTGCTTCTGTCAGTACCTCATCTCCAACCTTACTAAGAGCACTTGCCCACTAAAGGCAAAGGTTCAAAAATGGTTCAAATGGCTCTGATCACTATGGGACTTAACATTTGAGGTCATAAGTCCCCTAGAGCTTAAAACTACTTAAACCTAATTAACCTAAGGACATCACAGACATCCATGCCCGAGGCAGGATTCGAACCTGCGACGGTAGCAGTCGCGCGGTTTCAAACTGACGCGCCTAGAACCGCTCGGCCACAGCGGCCGCCTAAAGGGCAAAGGTTCTGGGTTCGAGTCTTCATCTGTCACATAGTTTAAATCTCTTTGGTTTCATATCAACACACACTCTGCTGCAGTGTGAAAAATTAATTTTGGAACCTATGCTGTTGTCATCAACAATTCACCCATATTGCAATTTTAAGCATTACATACCAAAATGAAAATATCCGCATTCAATACTACAGGCGCAAACACAAGAACCAAACCTCAGATCATATACTATGAAAATATTTTAAAAGCAACCTACTGTCCATAACTGGTATTAAATTTCTTTAAATTTAGGTTTCTTAGTTAACACTGTACATAAATGAAATGAAAAGAGTTTTTGAAACAGTCAACATAATTAATACAAAACATCAATTTAAACAAAATGGAAAACATCTAGAGAGACATTAAATGAATGTAGCATAATCACAAGTTTGGATATTATCCTTATAACGTGAGACAAAAATAATTGACCTTAGAAACAAAAAATTCCTTAATATTATTTCTAAAGTGATGCCTTCAACATATTTTTTAAAGAAATTGAAAACCTTGTATCTTTAAAGTAGACTGAAATTCTTATACTTGTAAAGTATGTGCCTTTTCATAACTCAGGACAATATGCAAAAGTACACTATCGGATGAAAAGTATCTCTATGGCCTATGTAAAGGAATTGACCACTAAATGTCATGAAAAGTGAAGCTGCCAGTATAAAATGAAATGAATATTGTTTTGTCAGTACACAAGCAGTAGCAGCAGAAAGGGTTGGTCAGGCGAGCTCAGTGAGTTAGAACAAGGCGAGTCACTGGTTGTCACCTGAGCAACAAATATACCATGAACATTTCAACATTTATAAAGTTGCCCATATCAACTATTGGTGATGTGACTGTGAAATGGAAATGCAAAGAAAAAACCTCAACTAAACCAAGTACAGGGAGAGCTCATGTACTAACAGACAGTGAATGTCGAACATTGCAGAGGGTCATTGTAAAAAATCATATGAAATAACCAAAAAGAATCACTTGTCAACTCGAAAGTACTAGAACATGGACTTCAGTACATCACTCAAGACCTGCTTTCTACATCACTAGTCTCTCTGGATTCAGCTCTTGAGTAAGAACTGGGCTGTAATTTCTCTACAGATATTCAGACTCCTTACTGAAAGTGTTCCAAGCAGAGCTAAGGCAGTCTTGTGTAGATACTGAGTTTTATTGACCATTAACCAGCGTCCAAGTACTTTTGACCAGGTGGTGTAGTTGTCACACTCACAAATGGATTATAACAAAATTAGTTCCTAAATTTGCAATAATCATACATCATGTATTTAATATTATTTTGTGGTTTTTCATATTTCTTACTTGAATTTAAGCAAATAGTTTCAGTAGTCGCAGTTTCTTGTTATTATTAGTATTATTGCCACTAGTACCATCATCAGTCTCTTATTTATTAGACTTATCTGCATAATAGGAGTTCCTGCTTTCCTAGCTCCCATACATGATTTTCTCGTCAGTATTCTGTTTGAACAAAACATTACTTCTGTTTTAACAAAACATTACTTCTTCTATCAAATGTGTGTTTGTAAGGTGTAGGATCTACAACACTTCCAAGTTCAAACATTTTCTTCGATTTAGGATATAAAGGAAAATAAGCATTGGGATGTGGTACACTGACTAACCTAAAATGCCCATAGTATAAATTATAAAGTTTAGGAAGTTGTCAGTTTAGATTTTTGGGTTAGACTTGTGTTTTTGCTAAAAGTGTATCTTCTACTTTGATTTCAGTCACTTTTGATTTGTCTCCATGTTTCATACCCATTCCCAAAATTTTTGGTCCCAGTGCTCTCTTACTATTTTCATTTTTCATTTACATCTAAATCTCTCCCTGAAGAAAATGAGTTGGTTTTTCTAGCAGTCATTATCTCATAAGGTGTAAAGTTGGTACTATTGTACAATTTACAAATTTTATCAAAGTGGTGTGGTTTTTATTCAAATAGGTCCCATATGACCTGCTGATTTCCCTTATGCATCTTGCTGATGGGTTACTAGTTGGCATGTATTATGATATATGAACAACAGTTGCCCAGTATGATTCCTTCCCTTGTTTCCATGTTTCTGGAGGGAACTGTGAACCAATGTTTGACAAAATACAATTTCTGCTAATGATTAAACAAAGATTTCGATTTGGTTTTCATTCAGGGTACAATCTCATAAATTTCTATATAATTTTAAGAAACACAGAGACGTAACTAACATTTTCTGTTGGTTTTGGCTGTGAACCATACAAATTTCCACCTACCAATCCTACTTTTGTAATGTCATTGGTATTTACATTCTGTATTGGTAGTCTACTGCTTTTGTAGCTAAAGTAAATCCACTGACATTTGTCACATGTTTTACTCTGTTATAAACGATTCTTGACCTGTTATCGAAGTAAACACATTTTTTATGTTTTTCGAAGCATGTTTTAGGACTGAAATGAGCATAACTAAGGTGTATACAATCAGATATTTTGTCTGCATGCTTTTTGGGATAACACACTTTCCAGTCAGCTGAGTTTCCATCTGTCATTTTGAAAAATACCACTCTACAGACTTTTTTAAAAAATTAGGTAACTTTCTGCTAAATCATCATAAATTTGCTTTATCAGTTTTCAGATTCTAACATCACTCTCTTCTCACACTTTTTTTATATTTTCTCAGTTTCACTTTCCCTTTGCATTCCTGTTTGATAAAATAATGAAATGTGTTCGTCCTCATTTTGTATTTCAGTATGCCCTCCTGCCTCAAAAGGTAATCTTAGAAATGCATCAGGTTTATTAATGTAACACCTTTCAATTATTTAACGCAAAATTGAAATTTCTGGAGGAACATAGCTCAACATGTTAATGTACCTTGTAGCAACATATAGTTTTCGATAATATTGAGCGATTTGTGTTCAGTATGAACACTTATGAGGTACCCCGTGGGTAATTTTTAAATGTCATAAATCTTCTTACTGTTGCAAGAGCCTCTTTTATCTGAAATACTTAATCTTTTCAAATTTTCTAGAAATTATTCTGGTAAAAGCAATAGTCTAAAAATCGTTCTTGTCATTTGTCCTGAAATTTTTTAACTATTTTTTCCCTGATTCCGTATCTACTGCTATCTGGCCCGAAATGAAATAATTTTTTAAATCTGGATTGCTCAAAATTTCATCCTCAGATTAATCGCGTCTCAGTTCCTAAAAGCTTTTAGACAATTTTCAACCTAAACATAACTAACTTCAGACTCTAACAAATTTGTTGAATACAGTTCATTAAAACACTACCCTTTCATAAATTTTCAATAAAATCTACAAAATCCTAAAAACGATTTCAACTGCCTCTCACTCTTGAGAGATAGACACTTCTGAACAGCTTTTATTTTTCAAGATCTTCTTTAACCTCGTGTGTGCAAATTATATGTCCCAAAATGTCATTTACTTTATACAGATTCTGACTTCTTCAATCTCAATATCATACCTCCCTTCTGTACAGATTTACAAATATCATGAAAAATTTGAGTATGTTCTTCCCAGTGACTAGTTGCAACCAAAAAATAGGGAACATAATTTGTTAGTTTTCAAGTTCCACTAGTACCTGGTTAGAGACATTATAAATTCTGACCACAATTCACTGAGTCTATATATACCACTTTATATTGTTATGAAGTCCCTTACACAAAAAACGTTATTATTCCAGAATTATGTAGCTAGAGGAACTTGTCAGTATGCATCAGTTGGATTTTTACTATGCATCATGGAGTTCCTTCCTCTTTTCGTTAATCTTCAGGCATACCTGTCTGTGTTCTTATAAAGGTGTTTAATTTCCTAGAATCAGTCACAAATGTTACTCCATCATACAATTTCCTTAGCCAAACCAACCCTCCTAAACAATGGTATAGGGTAAGATTCTGAAGCAAAAGTTGCGTGAGATTTCATCACCAATTTACAGTCAAAATTTAGTATCTCTGCTAGCTTCTTCAAAAATGCTTTACTGTTCTACGAAATCTGTTTTCGTTGTTCTCTTTTATCTTCAGTAATCTTCTGTACTTTAGTTACTTTATTTAATTTTTGTTTATTACTCACAATGTCTTCCCCTGGCTGGTTAATTTCAAATACTTTTCCGAAATTCTTTGTCATCCCTATTAATATTGAAACTTATTTTTTATTTATGCACTAATAGTTCCTACACTAATTACATTTCATCAAACCTAAAACTCATCACTAATGCTTCATGTTACTTAATCAAATAATTAAATTTGCAGTTTATTTAAACTTCACATTTAATCATTTAACCCAGTCTCAATATCATGTGTAAGCAAAAATTAGAAAAACTGGAAAAAATCACACTCCAGTATCAGAATACAAATCCAATTTAAAAAATCAAATATACTTGCCTTCTAATCTATTTACTCGCTTTACCTGTTACCCTACAACTTTCTTTGCAAAACAGGAATTTCAACTAAATCGTTACTATTTTTATTCGTTTAAAATACAGTTTTGGCAATTAGTGACACTTTAATTCTTGTGTCTGGTAACCCCTTTAATTTAAAACCATGTACTTCAGTGTGCAACATCCAGATCATCTTCTTCGAACAAGTCCCTTTCTGTAGTATCCTGAGTCCACAGTTTCCTTTGATTAATATTTCCCAAACGTTTCCCCTTCTTATTGCATTTGATTCTGCTAAATGAACTTCATTTTGCTAACTTATACTCTCTTCAGTGCCTTTCTGAATAAAAACTACATTAATTTCCTCACCTACAACACATCCTGTATAATTATGCAGAAGTGAACATCATTTGTTGTTTCCAGTCATTTTTCACGTGAAGTATCCTCTGCCACGTTCTTCTCATCATGACTCCCTTCAGAATCCTCTCCTCTAAACTTACTGTTACCACTGTTTACCGCACGCTCTGTACTCCTACTTTGTTGACTATTAATGTTCTCTCTACTTTCTACATTCTTCACATATCTTCCTTTTATGTTCTTATTTCTGTAATCCTTCATCCACGGCACATAATTCCTCAAAATACTCCTTAACCATATTTACTCCATCTTCCCTGCATATAACATGAGGTACATTGCACACTGTTTCCCACTAACATACCCTCTTACTGTACTAAAATACTGTATCTTCCATTATCATTTTGACCATTTTTTTTTTTTTGCATACTAAATAGTTGGATCCTGAGTTAAACTTTACCTCAGCACTCTCTTCACTGACGTGGAGTTTCATTTTCCTAAAATGATTATTTATTTCCTAACATGATTATTTTCTCTAAAAGATACTTTAACTCTGCTCTTAGCTCTCTCACTAACTCGATTCATTTGGTTTGTCAGTCCTCAGTAACCCTGATTTACTACACCAGTACTATGGTCATATCTAGTATTGTGAATCTCCCATCAGCTAACTCCTGCCACTGTTTATTATTTGAGAGTATAAATCACATCTCACCTGCTTGTTACTTCGGCAATATGTTTTCGGTAATATGACCATACTCAAGGATATTGTGTAAATACTTTAATCCCTTAGTTATGTCCACAGAAAACTGTTTCATATTCTTTGCCTTTTAACTTGAAACTTGAGTGCCCTCATATATGCCATTCTTACATCTTTATATTTTTGTTCAGTTCGTTATTTTTCCAAAAATGTGTCATTTTCTAATACATCGTATCCTTGTTCTATTCTGCCACCTTTCAGTGAATTCCTCGCTTGTCTTATCTTGTACCTATCCATTTATTCTGTAGTAAATCAACTTTTTAAATCATCCTCAAAAGCTATGGTGTGCAAATTGCATGTAAGATCATATTCAAGATTTTAAAAATTTATTGAGAGAAATCAGAATTTCAGCTGCCTATAGACACTGAAACAGATCGATGGTGAAGGTTAAAAATTTTTGGTGGGCCAGGACTTCCCCCACAACATGTTCCACTTTTCTAGGCTAGTAGTTTTAATCATCTCAGCCATCAAGGCACACTTACTGTCCAACTCACAAATCAGAAGCCGCATGTCTACAGGTATTAAAATTGTTTTCTCTAATTGCAATGATTTGTGGTATCATGTAAATTACTTCTACCCATACTTTCCTTTCTAGTTTGTCTACCATGTCTTTTACTTCATTTGTAACCTCTCTTGATTCATGAATATCTTTCACACACTTATTTCCCTGGCACTAATGTTCTTCAATAAATTCAATGCAAAACTGTGTACTCGCACCTTTTCCCCTATTTTCCTACAAATCTCTGCGTGAACCTTTATTTTATTACTCAAGCTTTCTGATTCCTCAGAGACCTGTTCCAATGGCCCTTGTCTTGCAGTAGATTTCTGCTTTACCTCTATAAAATTTTGTTCCAATTTCTCTTCAGTTTCATTAATTTTGTGCTCTAAAGCACTTTGTCACCTTTATAAGGTATTCTATCCTGTTCCCAAATTCTTTAACCCCACTTCTCAACGGTTGTGTCTTGTATCTATTTTATTGCTTAAATCACTCTGTCATGTTCTGAATTCAGATAACAGTAACTTAACCATGCTGCTTATCTCAGGTATTGTAGTAACTTTCTCCCGAATTTATCACCTGTGGTTCATTTTGGTCTCTGTACCTTCCCCTAGTCCACAACTGTCTCCTTCCATTATCTGTTTCATAAGTTTTTCATTTACATGTTAATTATTTTCTCTCTAACAACAATAATTACCTCAATTAGAAAGGTCGCCCTTACTCAAATACAGTGTGACATGTCCTGTTTCAATAGAACAACGTGTTATGCTTATATGCTTACCCTCGCACAGCTTTCAGAAAAATGTGCTTGTCTGACAATAATAGTAGTTAAGATTAAGGAAATACAAACAAAACTGTCACTAAGTGATCACCTTAGAGTTACTAAGGTTTCATAGTTTTGATGCATATGTGGAAATCAATCAAAATGCAAGAAAAAGCTATTTTTCGCTAACCTTAGAAACTATTGTAAGATTGCAACTACCAATGGTAGCAACTTATCGTATATAGCCTAATGTATGTTGATATTGTAGGGTTTGCTAGCATTACTAAGGTTCACACAGCCCAATTAAGGCACAAAGAGCAACTGAACGTTTAAAGTTAACACTAATGGCAACAAATAGAGAATTCAAATTTGAGAACAATAATTTTGAGTGTTATAATAAGATGAGCATGTGTAACTACCTACGTTTTATACAGGCCTTCATCACAGCTCATTCACACTTCTGCTGGTTACCAAAAATGTGACACAGTTACTAAATCCTGGCAATATAGTCCATAACTTTACCTAGTCATCTATACACATAAATGTCTTATCACATTATACATATATGAGTTTAACACAAGAAAACTCTTCAGTCTTTACAATCTGGTCGTCAGCATACTACACTTCCCACGATTTACACATCGTGAACAAAAACATCTGTAACAATCTGTAATATGAGTGCCTGTAATAAAATTAATATGCAGCACTGTGCCTTAACTTGAAGTCGAACTAGAGACTCTACACATGTACTTTACATATTGATAGGTTCTCAACTATGCAGCTGCTAAGCACACTTAATAGGTGAGTCTCGAGAAAAGCAACAATCTATATTTTAAAGCTTCTTGTGTTTGTCATCGTTATTCACTCACTCAGTCTTCACCCAGTAGTTAGAAATGCGTGTGACAATACTTGTGCTGGCAGCGAAAAACATTCAGCTCTATCGTTTTTTCTTTTTCGTTATATCATGGCAGCTGTCCTACCCAAAATTTTGTTTAAATGAGATCCTTTTGACATATCCAGTTTTGCTGAAAGTAGCTTCAGTTAGTATAGGGCAGATAAACTGTTAGGATCTGATTCACAGAACAAGGATTTATTACTTTTTCATTTAACCAATACTAACGACACAGATCACAAGCTGTTACACATATAAATTTTATTAAGAAAAAATAAGTCAATTTTGCCACCGTTCATAAAGTAATTTACCACACATACTACTGTTTTTCAAAACTGCCAGCGATCTGTAACAGTTATTCCATAGACTGTATGTATACTGATGGCTTTCTTTGGTCAGGATTTTCATTTACTAAATTATGCCAATTTCATCCACGAAAACAATGACTTCAATTCTCAATTTATCCACATACTCATGATAACTGGCAAATACCCATATTATATGCCATTTTACTGTTTGAATCCATCTTTCTAAATTGGTCACACACCATGGAACTCAAATGTTCTCACGTAATTGTTCATGACACCAACATTCAGAAGTAAAGTTCTGCACAGGATACTTTTCCCTATTCATCTATGTAAATGAAGGACTCCTTAACCAACTTTCGTAGTCCAAAAACTATTTAGTAAACAGAGTTACATTGTTAACATTTGTACAACCGAAATTACAGTTTACCTTGTCAAAACATAAAACTGTTACTTTCCCATATAGTTTTATAAAAAGTGTTAAATTAAGGTATTGGCCTAGTACATTCTACTGTCACTTATGTACATAGGCGTCTGCAAGTGGGGAGTGAGGGAGGAGATTGACTTCATATTCTTTACAAAATATTTCTCCGTTTCTATAACTGATTTTCTGCGAATTTATTAAACCACAGATTATCATATCGGAAAACTTTAGGCAGTTGTGTAGCCTCAGTAATAATATACATGTAAGTTGTGTTCGTTTGGTTATCAATCTGTTCATGGAAAAATGCTGTTTTCTTGGCACAAAGAGCTGCCCTGTAGTCGAATATGTTTAAGTATTAACGTTTGCTTTTTGCGTATTATCTTTCTTCCGGTCCTACACGATTTTCTCTGTCATCCTAATTTATTTTGTAGATAAAATTTTTAATTTTCTGTGAATAAAAATGCTTACTAGTGTAACTAGTTTAAGACCCTGGACCTTATTATAAGAAGTAGGTAATTCCAGATCCTTGATTCAAACAGATGAAACTGCTGTCTTCATCCTACCAACTTTGATTCTTGCGATTTGATACATTCTCCAATTCACGACTCAGTTACATAAAGATGGCAGTTTTTGAATCTTGTCCCCTCCTGGATAAATTTCTGTGGACACCCATGCTTATCTACATAACTGTTCCAGATGAAAAACTAATGGCTGGCACACCGTTGCTACCCCCTTCATTTGACTCACTGCAGTGGGGTCACAGTGCCCAGAGATGGCAGTGGCCATGAGTAAGTGAGTTGTGCGTAGTGTGTGTGTGTGTGTGTGTGTGTGTGTGTGTGTGTGTGATGAAAGATAAAAGCTGAATAATAACCAACAGCCTTCTTTCAAATGTCAAAGTATGGCGCTCAATGTCTTCTCTATGTGTAGACATATGTGACATTAGCATAACAAATAGAGGGGATTAGGTAGGTCAACAAATTGCTTTTTTCTGGGATATTTCATAGAGGCAAAGGATTTCAAGCTGCACCTCTAGTTGGTTGATTAGTTAGAGGTGAATCTAAATTTCAAGAGTGAAAAGAATAGGGAATGGAGTAAGCTATGATAATTCAGATGGTAGCCACTTAGAATGCTGTGATGTCAGAGTGCTTGATTTGGGACCAAGAGTCTCTTCTGTGAACAGAATATGCACGATTTTCTTTATTATAATAAGAAACTGGTAGATAGAAAGTGATTAATTGTTAAATAGAGGCACATGTAAGTGACAGATGTCAACATTGTTACTAAGGAAAAAGTGCACCTACTTTAGTAGTCGAAGTAATGTCAAGGCTAAATGCAAGCTAGTAACGTTTTGTTGGAGGATCAGTGCTTTCATCGTGGAATGATATTAGCTGAGGAACATTTATTACAATTTTTGTAGAATGAAAGAGTTCTTTTCAAACACTGGATGTTGGAGATGGGCAGATGATTTATCGATACAATGAAATGCGTTATTTTGTGTGGAGAATAATGGCTAAAAACTGTGTTGTTATCTGAGCTCTGAAAAATGATTTCAGTTTCATGAGTTATTTGAATAATTTATGGCCTGATCTGTGCTCTAAGTATGCAGCACACCAATTATTGTTTCCTCAATAACAAAAACGTTTTCTTGCTAGAGCATTATACACTCAGAATATTAGATGCTCTGATACATTTTTATCGATGTGGCTATAAAGCGTTTTGTCAATAAGAAACCGAAACGTTTAAAGGTACGTTAGATTGATTGTAGATTGTAAATTGATTTTTCAAAGAAAAAAGCCATCAACATAGAGATACTTTGTGTCTTAGTACAGGCAGATATGGAGTACATGGCCATACACATAATTCTAGCTTTGTCAGGTTTGATAAGGACTATATGTTAGATTGATTGTAGATTGTAAATTGATTTTTCAAAGAAAAAAGCCATCAGCATAGTGATACTTTGTGTCTTAGTACAAGCAGATATGGAGTACATGGCCATACACATAATTCTAGCTCTGTCAATTTTGATAAAGACTTCTATTTGCATTTAAAATCAATTTTGTCAACAACATATTCACTGCCTTCAATTTTCTTCAGATAGTTATAAAATTACTCACACAATACATTGAATCGTATAAATCTTTGAGGTCTTACTTTGTGTAGTTTTGTTGCCTCTATCCAAAAGAAAGACTGTATTCATTAAAGCTCACTTTTTATTTAATTAATATTAACTTTCCTCTCTTCCACATCTTTGTTAAGGTTTACGATTTCCATGGCTGGAATAGATGCAGCTCCAAATTCACTAGGCAAATTTCGTTTCGTTGGAGGTCACTGAGGAAGACCGAAAATTTGTTTTACAAATGAAAACATGAGGGAAAAACAGAAGTTAAGTTGTGACCTGCTAAATCTCTCTAAAATGTATGTGTTATTAATAGCAAAAGAGAAGTAAAAACACCATTTTGCCATAGAATTCAATAGCATTCATGAGAGGTGCAAACTGAGAATAGTCAAGAACCTGGTATTGCGTATTTGGGCTCACAAATTTCTGACACTTCAATAAGAAGACGGAACAAGGAAACATAATATGTATATCGCTTTGCTGCCTTAAGTTGTGGAAATCCAAAAGATTGTTTTGCCAGATAAAATACGTATTATTTAGATCTATTACTTATATGTATACGACTACTGTACAATACTATTAACATTTTGCTAAAATGTGTTAGCAGAATTAGAAACGTTCTATTATAAAATGGCATGGTCTTACATGTTCTATAAAGACCATAAATTTTGCTGTAAGACAAAAGAATAGTTAATGAAGCTACTGGGCTGAAGGAATTTGATGAGATTAGTAGTACAGTAGCAGCATCTTTATAAGGGCATATTCGTTATGTTCTCCCTTTGATAAGGGACCATACTATTTCCCTTTAACAAATTTTTTTATCTGAAACACAGACTGAACATATCATTATGATACTTGTAGTGGGTAACGTAATATTGGCAGGTAAATGGTAGTTTTACATTATTTGGTCTTAAATTTCTATTTCCCAAGTGAACAGGTGCAATGATATAGAGTGTTGAATACCCCACAAAGTACAAAGATAAGTAATGATAGAAGAAATTTTTATTTTTTAAGTGATCTGCATTACTCATTTTCTTTAAGCTGTGCTATAGTGCCAAGATGTAACAGATAGCTAGACAGAAACATTCATTCAATGAGTAACAATCTGTATGTAAGTTATGTAAGGCACCCAATCTTAGGAGTTTACCATATTTTCATTTAGTCGTATTTGTGTAAACTAACCACATTTAGTACCATAATTTTAGGAAATTATATTATTTCTTTTGCACAATGAACATTTTCCTGCAATCAAGAGTACAAAATTGTCAAAAAGTGAGTCCTGTAATTCCATTTCTATCTGTAACTTAAAATGAAATATGTCAGATTTTACTTGTGATTAATTCATCTTATCAGGAACAAAGCAACAGCAATTCTTTACTGTAGACCACCATATCAGTCACTCTAAATCTGCAACGCATGTACTTATTAATTTTTGTAGTTTTCAACTGTAATAAGGCTAAAAAGGTAGGAGGGATTCTGGGCAGGGCCATATTTAGAATGTATAGATCCATAGCCTCAACCTGTTGTGTGGACCCTCCCAGAGGAAATACTGTGACAAATCACAAAAATAGCGTTTTAGCGTATTTTGCGAGTTGAAAGATTGTAAAACATCATCTGAGGTTTATTAATTAATTTATAAAATTTTAATACAAAATTTATAATGTAATTAATTTTTGAGAGTACTGAATAGAAACGACAAGTAATTTCATTTGACATTTCCGTTTCTGAATCGCTCTTAGCTTCATAGCGAATGATGTTTACTTCGTTGTGATCCAAAATAACAAATCGCACTGAACGATGTACCAAATGTCTTATTACAGTGATATCTAATCTTCCCAGTTAGATTGTTGTTATTCGCTTACTATGCCTGGTACATCACTCATAATGCTGTAATATGGATTTTGGTAAATTTTTGGAACTGTTCTCAGTTGGCTGTAGTATAATTGTTGTTGTTGTTGTGGTCTTCAGTCCTGAGACTGGTTTGATGCAGCTCTCCATGCTACTCTATCCTGCGCAAGCTTCTTCATCTCCCAGTACCTACTGCAACCTACATCCTTCTGAATCTGCTTGGTGTATTCATCTCTTGGTCTCCCTCTACGATTTTTACCCTCCACGCTGCCCTCCAATACTAATTATTTTTGTAACAATGGATTTAAATTTAAAAAACGAGTTTTCTTATTTTACTTTCGAAATTCGTGTTAAAACACTCACGGTTGTCGCATAATGTCGCCACGACTCAGTATCCTATCTGGTGATGACAGGCTGGGTTCTTAAGGCGTCTCGTTTCGTAAATTTCCCGCAATATCTCGTTAACGAATTAAATTTAGTGGATACACTTTTCACCAGCTTTAAGAGCTCAAGAATCCACGTATGGTGATGGGAAGAAAAATGTCGGGTGCCGTCGACTCGTTAGCCAATGACCTTGACGCAGTGGTAACACCGGTTCCCATCAGATCACCGGAGTTAAGTGGTGTCAGGTTTTGCTAGCGTTTGAATGGATTACAGTTCAGGTCTGCCGAGCGTTGATGGCAAGAGGAACACACTCAGAGCGACCGAGCCAAATTGAGGAGCTACTCGATTGAGTAGTAGCGGCTCCAGTCAGGAAAACTGACAACGGCTAGGAGAGCGGTCGGTGTGCTGACCGCATACTTTCCATATCTACTTCCAGTGACGCATATCGGCTCAGGATGTCATGGCGGTCTGTCGGTACCGTTGGGCGCTCCGAGGCCTGTGCAGATAGTTTCTTTCTTTCTTTTTTTTTTTTACTGGATTGGGTGATTGAAATGAGGTACGGAAGAAGTCGGCTATCTGCAAGATCTTACTCACCTGAAACTGTAAAACACCCGTTAAGCATTTCTCTTTAAGTCTTGGCGATTTTTCCAACTTAAGTGCTACGCATTTGACCACCCGCTTCTTAGAATTTCACGCCAGTGAGTGCGGGGGATGAATGCTGACTTAATTCGTATCAGCTGTCCATTGAAAATTTCAGGACAGTTCCATGTAAAGCAATTTCTTGTGCGTCTTTTATGTTTGTAAGAATCCACGCATCATAGTGTGAAACCGTGAACTTTTTTAAAACACTAACTGGCTGATTGAAGGGTATTACCAGCCTGGAACTATAATCTGGGACCTTTGCCTTTCGTGGGCAGGTGAACCACCAACTTAGTTATCCAAGAACGACTTACAGCCACTGATTCGTATCCTGGTATGTCACATAGTTGTAATCTGGCAGGAAATTTCTAATCAGTGTGCAATCTGCTTCAGAGAGAAAATTCGTTCTACAACGACAATTTTTGTGTTTCATATGTTTGTCGTGTGGGTGCCTTCGTGATGCGGTCCCATAGAATGCAATCTACATAGCCTGCGCATAAATGTGGTCCTGATCCAGGGTAGTGACTAGTCAGTTTAAGGGACGTTATTAAGGCTCACTTCATATAGTGGACAGCGTTCGTTATATTATTATGTAAGATACTGCACATACTTGTATGAATATAAATTATCCTCTTCAAAAATCACATCTCCATAATAGTTAGCATTGTAAGAAATTCATAATCACAATGCGGATACGCTTATTATACCTGTATTCATATTGTGGTAAATCTACTTGTAATGTATTCAATTTATTCCGTAATAAGTTTCTTTCGTTCCGATTTGGCTTTCATCAAATTAACAAAGCTAGATATCTTGTGAACATCAGCTAACTATTTGTAAAAAATTGTCTATGGAACCATCATTTTATCTGCAGATAATTACGTATTATACCGGTTGACAGAAAAAGTGAAGCACCCAGAAGGCAAAGAGAAAACAAAGTGAAACTTTACGGGCTGAGAGGATATGTGATTTCATTTCACTGGTTACAGTATCGAGTCAAATTTAGTAATAATTGGGCACTGTCAGCCCACTTAACGGCACGATGTCACACCTCCTTTGGCCTCGATGGTCAGCGATTGGGTCGGAAAGAGTGTCATAAAGCGTTGTATACTCTCCTGAAGCGATGTGACCCACATCTCTTGTAACTTGTCCTTGAATACTGACTTTCGAATTTCTGCTACAGATGCGGGGACAGATCTAGTGATCTTCCTGGCCACAGTAGTACCGGGTGGCAGAGAGGTTAAGTGTCGGTTGCAGTTATCGTATGCCATCGAAATTTTATAGATGTGCTAATGCGTCAACGCGGAACTGATGTACGCAGGAAAAAAATTGGTCCTAATTTTGAATATCTGGTGCAAATCTGTCCTGAAATCACATTTTCAACGAACAGTGCCTTACCGACACCGAGTAATTCCAGAGTGTTGACCTTTATTTTGCCTAAGACAAAATACCTACGTAGGATCCATCGTAATCATTACTGATGATCCGAGAGAGTCAAATGATTGAGAAACAATTACAATGTTTTTTAAAGAAATAATAGTAGTTAAAACTTCAGTGATTTTCAAAACAATAATTAATGCAAGTGCTTCAGTTTAGTAAATAGTAATTTGAAAGGCAGCGCTTAACAAAATAAAATTCAGTAAGGGACATTTTTTCCTATGGCTGAATAGGTTTTCATTTTTACGCATCTGCACTCAGTCAGGATGGTGTGGTAACACCTTGAGCCAATAATAGTAGTAACTGCACGAAGTGATTAGCAGCAATTGTTAATGAAGAGTAATAACAGTTGAAGATAAAAGAAACGAATGAGTCACTAAAATCATATCACGAACCTTGCCATTCTTCTACAATCAAAATTTTGATTTTGCAAATTATGTAACTGTTACTCACAGAAAAATGACGCTATCTCATTACGGTAATTGTCAAGCTAAATGGCAGCATTCAGTAATAAATAAGCAAAAATAACTATTTGCGTATTAAAGTCCTTAAGAATTACAGTGAGTGACATCACGAAATTTTTGCATTTAAGTGATTGTTTACTACTGATGGGATTTTGTTGTTTTCTGATTATTGCTAATTCATATTTTATGAGATTCTACTTAAATGAAAGGTATTTGTTCACTGTGACATATCCATATGAAATTACGCCAGGGCAATATATCCCAATTTTGTACTGTTTTCGACTTGCAACAAAGCCAAGCATTCTTATATAAGTTTCTCACAATTAACAGACAATAATCATAGAGGCAGTAATTTCGCTCACGTAGTCAGCTGGCGACTGCTAATATTCATTGAATCATTAATAAAATTTATAATGTTTTCCAAATTTAACCACTGTAATTTCGCCGAATTCAGTTTTATATTTATTTATTTTAACCGAGTTTTCTTTTCTTGTCGTCATTGCTGCAAGTACTAAACATTGGCGGTTCGATTGTAACTGCACCTACATTTCACGGATTTCATTTATTTTTCGGAGCAGATGCCTTTTCCACAGAATAGGGAACTGTAGGTACACGATTCATTTAAGTTCTAATTAAATGGACGTCTAAGGAATGTTTATATGCAGCTTACACAGTTCCTTCAATATGATCACCGGAGACATACAAGAGACGCTGTAAGGCAACAGATTTGCGTCTGGTGGCCAAAGCTGGACCTAATTTTTTTCCTGCTTAAAACGGTTCCATATTAATGCATTAGCATATCTACCAAATGTCGCTGCCATACAATAACTACAACTAACACAGGACATCCGTGCGTTGTTACACGACAGCCGGCCGAGGTGGCCGAGCAGTTCTAGGTGCTACAGTCTGGAACCGCGCGACCGCTACTGTCGCAGGTTCGACTCCTGCCTCGGGCATGGATGTGTGTGTGATGTCCTTAGGTTAGTTAGGTTTAAGTAGTTCTAAGTTCTAGGAGACTGATGACCTTAGAAGTTAAGTCCCATAGTGCTCAGAGCCATTTGAACCATTTGTTACACTACAATTGTAAACACCTGGTACCTCATCATCACACAGACAATTCTTAGAGATATGTATCGTGTATGGACGAGAATTTTCATGTTGAAAATGGCACCACAATACAGTCACATGAGAGATAACACATGAGAGGTAACACATGAGGTCATAGGAAGTCCGGGACGTACCGTTGCGCCATCAGAGCTCCCATAATCGAAAGCATCCGTTACCTGAAGTCATACCTGATGACTCCCCACATCATTCGTTTATTGTTGTTACACCCGTCATTGATGTCTGAGGAGTTGCGAAGGTTTTTCTTCTAAGTGTCTTCTTGAGTTCACCGATACTACTACGAGCTAATTATCAGCGTGCACTGTTATTTCCTTTGCTCTATCGTCTCTCTCTAGGTTGTCTACCAGCTACTCAATGACAATGTCCCAGAATATGGGTCCACATGTGGATTATGTGCCATAGTTTGGTGATTTTCTTGACAAACCTTCGATGGCCTGCTCTCCATTCTACAACAATATCTCTGCTGTGGCCAATAAAGCTGTTACATACAATACTGTTGGGGTTTTCATTTGTCTTAACTTTCGATAAGGAGAGGTTGTCAAAACCGCCAAATACATCGATTAATATTGCCACCACATATATATTCCATGTTCACTGAGTTATTCGCAAAGCCCGATTTATTGTGTCATAGATAGACTTGTGCGGCCTGAATCCATGCTGATATGTTCTGAGGCCCAGAGATTGCCTGTGTGACTGCAGTCCGTCCCACGGTAGGCTGTCTTGGGACTTGCCTATTACATTCAGTAGACAGGTCGGTCTGTATTATTTTGGGTCTGTCGTGTCCTTTTCCTCTGATTTCAGGTAGTGGAGGACCAGTGATGCAACAATTTCAATGGTTTCTGAGTGAACTTCATATGGGCTTGTAACTATTCTGTCTCTGAGTTCCACAGTTACCAGGGCAGCTTCCTCAAGAGCGAAAGGAGTGCTGTTTCCACCGTTAATGTAGTTAGCACCCATGTGTCTGCGTATGTCACTGCGATGGCGTTGGTATTATGAAGGGTCATCGTCTGGTAGTAGATTGTTTAGCAGGTACTCTGCCGAGAATCTCCAGTCCTGTGTTATTGTGCTGTCTGGTAGCTTTAATGTTAACTTTACCGTTGGTGCTTCAATTCTCTCAGTTTGTGTTTTAAAGCGGTATCCTCATATGTTAGTCTTTAACTTGGTCCTGACAAAGTTGTCCCAACGACTCTGCTTCGTTTTTTGTATTTCGACTTTGTGCCGTCGTTTGACTTCGAGGTACTGTTACAGTCTGACTTCCTTTTTTGTGATGTCTTTCCTCGCTGGTAGTATCGTCTTTTATCTTGTGGGTACTTAGTTTTGTCAATAATGTCGACCACTGCATATTATGTTTACGTCTGTCATTCATTTGTGAGACTGCATCGAATTGAGCTCTCTGCAGTTGGTCAGTCAATATATGTGCTCTGTAATCAAAACTTACTCGGGTGGTGTTCAAGGGGAATTCTTCTATTCCATCTTTTAATGTCTGCCACTTTACCCTGCCGCCATTGTGATGACCACGCAGAGTGAAGAAAGAAGGCATAAGCTGGACACGAGAATAAATATTCATTACACTAGCTCCACAAAATACGTCAGCCACTGCTCCTGAAAGGCGAAGTTGATATACCTTTCAGCTATAACTAGGGTGGCCACAGAAGCTAACTGGACAAAGAAAACAGGCCAAGTGATCTCACTGCACCTCTCTGCAGCAAAGCAAATGGGCCATATATATATATATAAATACTACACTTCTTATGGTGAGGAATCAAATCAATTCACAGTCATCTAGAGTGAAAGATGGACCTTTGTCAGTCTGTCTCCTGATCTTCTAGCCGCCTACTGTCTTTAATGGTGCAACAAGTCCCACCTTGGGGACATAACATTCGTGCGCTGCAGCACCACCCCAACCACGTTAATACTTATGGGGACATGTCGTCGCCACCATCCAGCAGGCCTGGCCGGCCGGAGTGGCCGAGCGGTTAAAGGCACTACAGTCTGGAACCACAGGACCGCTACGGTCGCAGGTTCGAATCCTGCCTCGGGCATGGATGTGTGTGATGTCCTTAGGTTAGTTAGGTTTAAGTAGTTATAAGTTCTAGGGGACTTATGACCACAGCAGTTGAGTCCCATAGTGCTCAGAGCCATTTTTGAACCAGCAGGCCTTCTGATGGCCTAAGCAGTGGGTCTAGGGAGCAGACCATCATCTGTCATCACAGGAGCTTGCAGCTGCCACTGCCCGTCTTCTGTTCCTGTGAACAGACTTTTGTTCTGCCGGTAGTTCTTACGTCAGCTGAGAACAGTGAGAGTCCACATGACCACACACACTTCATTCAGGTCTACTGGTGCCTCTGCTGCATGGCGTCTACGGTACAATCGGGTGTGTCCTGGTCATCCAGTTTCTGGAGTTGGTAGCAGTGATGTCTGGAGAGAGCGACGTCGCGTGCACAGTGTGGCCACTGGCCTCCTGACTTCACTGAGCACTGATGCCGCAGTTCTGCCACTGGTGTGAGACGAGACTGCATACCTCGAGCTAGAGTTGGTGCGTTCTTGGCGCATGTTACCCCTACCCTTCTGCTGCAGGCAGCCTGAGAAACAAGTCTACTGTGTTAATTATCGTTCACTGAAGCCTCTAGGCATCTGACAGACTATCACAAAACAAGAAACTACATACCTGTGTCCAGGGATGGTGAAACAGCTAGATCCTCACCTCAACAACCTACTGTCACCACCTGTCATAGCGTCAGTCTTCTCCGATGTCAGAAGTCATCTGGCGCCGACAGTTGTTCAGTGCCAGGTGTTCGGCTTGGTCCAGTGGCACAACTTCAGTAACAGCTTGCAGCTCAGCAGTGCCAGGTGGTAGGTAGTTCTTTTTTGTTTTGGTCTTTCCTGTTTCCTACGTTTACAGCCATTTTAGAGCGTCGTGAGTGTGATCGAAACCTCAAAGTATCATCTGTTAAGCCAGAGGAGCCTGCAGATCTTTTGTAGTTTGGAAATAATTGTTGAAATGTTTACTTGTGACCAGCGAGGTGCGTATATAGTAACTTGGCTGGACTCAAATTGCCATGTATGCAGGCATGTGTATAGCAGAATTCTCAACTGGGCTACAGAAGGCAACGAGGAAATTCACTGTGGAATTACAACACATTGTGGTACTGATGGAGAAGAGTCTGTCACTGTTTTACCATAAGCCATCAGTTGACATCAGTTCGGAACTTTTACTGATTTCAGAACGACTGTGTCAGACGGAGAGAACATGTCTGAAGTGGTTCAGAGTGGCGAACGGGCATGCGAGGTAAAACTGGAACGGAAGCGGTTGGAATCAGAGGGAAGTGCTGGAACTGCACTCCTGTTTTCATAGTGTGGGCATGCACTTTGTTTAATTGCTTTTTGCTCTGGAACTGATAATAGTAATCTGTTATGAGTATTGACAGCCAAAGTGTATGACAATGGTGCAGTTGCGGGATAGTGAGATACCAATTAATAATAAAACGTGTGACATGGAGGCACAACATACTGTCCCCTGGCTACTCTTACTGGTACAACTATCACTAAATTGACACAGCTGATGTTTTATGGATTATAGAAGCCAGTGGACTTGTTGCTCACCTGAATGGTACCTTGAATCAATTGGTAGTGTCACGAAACCGACGCATCTCCTTAGAGTAATTGCATGTACAACAGTCTCACGACAAGTCAGTCACAAAATTATGACTATACGTGTCGCACCTTCATATGGTGTGATGGTTCTTAAAGTGATTTGCATAATTTACATCTATATTAGACGAGAATATGTACACCATGAATTATCAGAACATTAGATAACCATTAAATAATTACTAATACTGAATAAGGAGTAAAACGGATTATATCAGCATCTACTGGACAGGATGGTAGAACTTATTGTTGATCAACTACTGCCCTCTATAACAGACATTTTCAACGATTCATTAATTACAAGTGTTTTCCTTGAGGCCCGGAAACTGGGACAAATTAAGCCATTGCCTAAAAAGGACATCGCCACAGCACCCTCTGACTACCGCCCCATCTGCCTTCTTCCTGTACTATCAAAGGCCTTAGAATATGTAGTCCATGACCAGCTCACCAACTACCTAACTACTAACAACCTACTACACGAATACCAATCAGGTTTCCGTAAACATCGGAGCACAACATCCGCACAGATAAAGGTGACAGATGATCTGAAACTTGCCATGGACAGACAAGAAGCGACTGTCATTTGCTTCTTAGATTTCAGCAAAGCATTTGATACTATGGACTTCGACATTTTACTAGCCAAACTTAGCTGTCTAAATTTCTCACTAAGTGCAGTGCAATGGTTTCGCTCACACATGACGTCTCGTTTGCAACGCGTCCTGTCCGGGAATATAAAATCACAATGGCGGCAAATAATGTCAGGCGTTCCCCAAGGCTCAGTATTAGGTCTTATCTTCTTCTCTCGGTAGGTCAATGATGTGTCATCGGTTCTGACCTATTGCAAATTCCTTATGTATGCTGATGACCTTCACTTGTATCTGAGTGCGAAACGAAGCAATCTTAAGAAAAGTACTGAAAATTTCAATACTGACCTCGATACACTATCAAAATGGGCACCGGACATAGGACTAAAACTAAACCCACCTAAAACCCAAGCAGTACTCGTTGGTCACTCCAAGCTCATTAGCCCAGAACATCGGGAATCCGTACCATCTCTTATCCTAAATGGAACAAATATTAACTTCTCACCCTCAGCAAAGAGTTTCGGTGTAATAATAGATGAAAATCTAAATTGGACACAGCACGTAACTGCAGTGTGCAAGAAAGCATCAGCATCCGTTCCTGTCCTACAAAAATATAAGAAACTCTTCCCTTTCGATCTGAAAAAGAAATTAGTACAAACTCTTATACTCCCAATCATTGACTACAGCGATATTATCCTACAAGGGCTCTCTCAGGAAAATTCGCGACGTCTGGAACTGGTCATGAATGCCTGCATCCGATATATCTGTGACGTTCGACTTTTTGATCACATTTCACCATCATATGCAAAATTGTCCTGGCTGCGTGCAGACAAACACAGAGATTTCCATACACTCTGTCTTATCTACTGCCTTATAAATATACACTGTCCCCCATATCTCTCCTCGTCCTTAACGCTTATGTCGGAACAACAAGACAGAAACGCATGTTCTCATCATAATAAAATCCTCTCTGTTCCACTGCATCGCTCAGTCACCTTCTCCAAGGCCTTTACAGTAGCGGGAACCCGACTCTGGAATAACCTCCCTCGTTATGTTAGAGAACTTAAAAACATGTAGGGCTTCAAAAAACAGTTAATGACGTATCTACTTAAGCAACAGTAATGCCTTCCTCTGTACAGGAATGCACTTCACCTCATTACTTCTCTCTTTCCCCCTCCTTAAATCTCCCTTCCCCAAAACTCGCTATACTAGTAAACATCTACTTTACACACCAAGATATTAATGTAAATATGCACAAATCTTCATTACTATTGCCTATTTTTCTCATGTTTATCATTATTATTTGATTTGTTTTTTACTGTTGTTATTATCGTTTTTATCATAATTTGAATGTATAGCACCTGTTGTAAAAATACTGCCAGCATTTACTTTATTAGGTCTTAGTTATTACTCTTTATTCATATTGTAACTAGAGTAATCTAATTTTCTTATTTAAACTATTGTCATGATGTATCTCTGATGTGTGAAATGCTACATGTGTGGAACACTTGTCCGATGTAAGAGAGGGCCTGATGGTCCTAATCTGATCAGGTGAAATAAATAAATAAAAAGGTGAGAGTGGCAGAAATGGACTAATAAATGAGGAGAGATTGGAAATGTAAACTAGAGAAAGCGAGTGAGCAATGTTATAAGTAAAAGCACTCCGTCTTCAGGCCAGAAGTGGCCCATCGGGACTATCCGACCGCCGTGTCATTCTCAGTTGAGGATGCAGATAGGAGGGGCATGTGGTCAGCACACCGCTCTCCCGGTCGTTATGATGGTTTTCTTTGACCGGAGCCGCTACTATTCGGTCGAGTAGCTCCTCATTTGGCATCACGAGGCTGAGTGCACCCCAAAAAATTGCAACAGCGCATGGCGGCTGGATGGTCACCCTTGCAAGTGCCGGCCAAGCCCGACAGCGCTTAACTTCGGTGATCTCACGGGATCGGGTGTATCCACTGCGGCAAGGCCATTGCCATGTTGTAAGTAAAGGATTGTGATAATATATAACTAATAACTTAGAAGAAACATGTACTTACGGGATATGTTTCTCAGTGATCTATACCCTGTGGGATGATGCGCGAAATACATGTATACAATACAAGTGGAGACGTAGAATCATAAGCAGATTTACCAAAGTCTATGTTAGCAATCTCAAACATATGATAGGTACGATAGGCAATAACATCTCTATCGTTAAAACTTTCAAGTCCAGGTACACTATAAACTCCACTACCACCTCTCACTATAGCAACAGTGAACCATCCATTTCTATGAGAGAAAGTGTCGTTTATATCCAAGCTAAAATTAAGTGAATATCCAAGAAATACAAAAGGTCCATCGACGAGAGCATGGGCGGCGCACTCTTCACTGGAATGCGATTCTTCTTGTCGCCTGATGTAGTTGTTGGTTCGATGTTTTCTATATTTTTGTATACTGTTGTGTGACGACGACGTCGATATCTCCTGTAAGGCATGTTGGCGGCGTTCAATGCAGTTGCCTGTGCAGCAGCGAAACACAGAATGAGCGTAGCGCGAGAGCGCGCTCGCTTATATAGCGTAGACTTAGCGTTTTCGCAGTGGCCAGCGGAAGCGTTATCCCGGACGCGCACACTGGGTGTTCTAAGTGTGCGCGTCCCGCTTCCGTCATTAGGATTTAATTTTCTTTTGTTACGTGTATACAATGCAAGTGGAGACGTAGAATCATAAGCAGATTTACCAAAGTCCTTGTTAGCAATCTCAAACATATGATAGGTACGATAGGCAATAACATCTCTATCATTAAAACTTTCAAGTCCAGGTACACTATACACTCCACTACCACCTCTCACTATAGCAACAGTGAACCATCCATTTCCATGAGAGAAAGTGTCGTTTATATCCAAGCTAAAATTAAGTGAATATCCAAGAAATACAAAAGGAAGGGCTCCCAGCAAAAAATGCCATACAGCCAAATATGCCGTACGCACATTTCAGTTATTTGTGTATCTTTGGCCAGTAAACGTTAACTGTCTTAATCATGTTTCACTGGCGCCTCCATGCACCTGACAAGCCATCACACACTGAAACACTACTCACCAGCATCTAGAGGTTGTGGAACAGCAACACCCTGGCCTCAAAAATGTAGCATCATCTCCTAAAATAGCGTCTCCTTAAAACTAAATTTAATCTGAAGGTGTTGTTATGTACTGAATTGCTAAACGAAGATATACGAAGCTACAAAAACAATGCGCAGGTGAAGGTGTTAGGGACATGAGAAATATAATGAAAAGTGTGTATAGGAACTTCAAGTAACACAGTCATTCATTCTGACATTCAGTTCACCAACTGACCCCACTCGCAGTGACGCTGGTGTCTTACACTTAAAAGTCGGTCTGCGTGTGCCAAATCTGTTACGATGCCTCAAATTCCAAACATCTGGCCACACTACAGTTCGCCAAGGAGATCATAAGTCAGAAGCAGGATTACATCGCTACCAGTGCTCGTTAACGGCTCCAATAAACATTCAATTTGGAGCATTGTGTATCCAGTCTAGACAGAAGAAAAGAAAATACAAGAAATTAAGGTAACACAACGTGTGCCGTACAAATAAGCATAGATATTACTTAAGGACACTTATCCTCTGTTATATGTAATATCATTCGCATCAGTAGTAAAACAGCTCACAGCTTAAGATAGTGCGTCAAAGATACAAGCAGTATATGCGACTGCCAACACTTGCTCGTTTTGCTGCACCAGCAATGCAGCACAGTCCACGTGGCCTACACTGTCCAAAGAAACAGTTAAGAAAACGTCGAAAGCTGACAATACGACGGCATTACCCCCAAGACGTAGGTTTCAACTGTAGCCGTTAGTTAGTTCTATCTTGACCCATTCCTCATTTCTTCTCAACGAGGAAAGATTGTAGCAAAGAAGAAATCAAAGGGCAATAAATCAAATATTAAAGTGCCAGAGTTGAAATCAGCAGTCACCTTTGATGCTGGTTATTTGGAAATAGAAGTGGCAGCATTGGAAGGGTTGCGACGTTTTTATAACGCGCCTTGCATTCGTTACCAAGGAGCAGTGAGAGAGAGAAAGAAAACACCACAAAAACAAAAGTCATGATACAGTGGACCTAAGTGGCTTAAGAAATTACGTAGAAGGACTTAAGTTCCTAGAACAGACTATACCTGCGCTCCTATTGTACTTCTACAAGAGACAGATTTCGAGTTCTTATAGTCCTATCACCTATACTGAAAGGATGACTGATGTGGCGAAGAGGTCAAGAGCGGAGCGGCAGTGTTCGTCATTGCTACGCATTACTCTTTACCTGGCACAGCTAGCAGTTGTTGTCACAGTACATGTTGGGTAATCCCAAATAAGTTATGTTCCATTTACGTCCCATCACAGGAACTACTAGATAGTGATGAGCTCCTAGAGCTAATCAAACAGCTATCATACACCGTCCTTTTACTGGGAGACTTCAGTTCACATAGTACCTCATGAGACTGTAATTTCACCTGTTCCGGTAGTATAGAGGTTGAAAGGCCCTAAGGGTCGGAAACATACCCCTTCTAATTGCAGGGAAAATGCTGCCTGTTAACAAAGCGATGGGATCATTTTCCACCAATGATCTCACAGTTTCTTCTCCTGCTTTCTACCTTCTGCTCAGTGGGAAGAGGTAGACTGTCTCCTGTTCAACGAATACATTCTAGTTTCTGTCCTACTTACAAAGAGCAGAGCCTGAAAGAAAACTACACAAATGGATGCTCAGGAAGACAAACTGGACCCTGTTCACTATATCAGTCGTACCTGAACACCCAAGATAGCGTCTGGGTTGGATTGATCATACTACAAGTGTGATTCCATAAACCACTGATGGATCCATATCAATATTTTGAGGACGTTATAAGAGGTAACCTGACTCTAGGTAGAACGACCAGTGAATTTTGCAATAAAGAACAGCTCAGCGGCTCTGCGAAGATTCAAGCGCAGTCTATCTGCAGATAACCTTCATCCTTCCGCCCGCGAGGGCAACAAACTGACGGACAATTAAGGGAGCCAAATGGTATCACGTCGCGAGTATTATGGTAACCTGTATGGAAGATCACTGGAAGCGGGATGTCATGTCCAGTACTTGGCAAATGAGACACCAGTAATTATATTCCTAACTATGGCGTGATACTTTCAGGAATTAAGACTTTCCACGAATCAGGTTACATGTTTCCAGAAAAATCGGGAAGCTAATGAGAGGGCAGTAGTTAATTTAAGGTTCACCTATGAAGAGACCTATACGCTATCATTTTCAATACAGTAACTGAACACAGTTCATCATATTTACCTGAGCGAGACTTAATGCAAGATGACTTGCTGTGATGCCTTTAAGGGTAAGGAGGATTAAAAATGGTTCAAATGGCTCTGAGCACTATGGGACTTAACATCTGAGGTCGTTAGTCCCCTAGAACTTAGAAGTACTTAAACCTAACTAACCTAAGGACATCACACACATCCATGCCCGCGGCAGGATTCGAACCTGAGACCGTAGCAGTCTCGCGGTTGCAGACTGAAGCGCCTAGAAGCGCTCGGCCACACCGGGCGGCAGAGGATTAAAGGTTAACTCGCTGTCTCCAGCGATGTCATTAGAGACGGGGCAGAACCTCGTATAAGGGAAGGAAACCTGCCAGGCCATTTCGAAGGAACTATATCAGGATGGCCGGACGTGGATTTGAGGCGCCACCTTTCCGAATGAGAGTGCAGTACGCTAACCTCTGCGCCATTTCCCTCGGTGCAATGCTTTTGACTCTAAACCAAAAAAGAACCTTATTGAATTTTTTATTAAAACCTGAATACGAATGTCCAGACCCTTGGCGGTAATCAGTAGGTATTCCACTTCTTAAACTAGGACCGAGCACTCCGGAGCACCTACGGTAGACGCCAGAGCGATTGATCAGCTCCAGTCTCATGACCCTAGATCCTCGAAACCTGGTAAGTCACTTCCAGTGTGCAGTCGTAAGACATCACTCTAGTCTTAATAATCCAACCCCACTAGAGACGTCCGTACAGGAAGAACCTCTACGTAAGCAGAATTTAATAACAATATGTTTCGATAGCGAAAATTCATGCGACATTACGTGGCTATACAACATTTAAGTTATTGTCTCTTAGGTGAATGGGTACTCCATAGTCGGCTCGCCATTTAATGCATTCCTTCCTTGCTACAGTATCATTCTAGATGTAGAGTTAGATATACACTCCTGGAAATTGAAATAAGAACACCGTGAATTCATTGTCCCAGGAAGGGGAAACTTTATTGACACATTCCTGGGGTCAGATACATCACATGATCACACTGACAGAACCACAGGCACATAGACACAGGCAACAGAGCATGCACAATGTCGGCACTAGTACAGTGTATATCCACCTTTCGCAGCAATGCAGGCTGCTATTCTCCCATGGAGACGATCGTAGAGATCCTGGATGTAGTCCTGTGGAACGGCTTGCCATGCCATTTCCACCTGGCGCCTCAGTTGCACCAGCGTTCGTGCTGGACGTGCAGACCGTGTGAGACGACGCTTCATCCAGTCCCAAACATGCTCAATGGGGGACAGATCCGGAGATCTTGCTGGCCAGGGTAGTTGACTTACACCTTCTAGAGCACGTTGGGTGGCACGGGATACATGCGGACGTGCATTGTCCTGTTGAAACAGCAAGTTCCCTTGCCGGTCTAGGAATGGTAGAACGATGGGTTCGATGACGGTTTGGATGTACCGTGCACTATTCAGTGTCCCCTCGACGATCACCAGTGGTGTACGGCCAGTGTAGGAGATCGCTCCCCACACCATGATGCCGGGTGTTGGCCCTGTTTGCCTCGGTCGTATGCAGTCCTGATTGTGGCGCTCACCTGCACGGCGCCAAACACGCATACGACCATCATTGGCACCAAGGCAGAAGCGACTCTCATCGCTGAAGACGACACGTCTCCATTCGTCCCTCCATTCACGCCTGTCGCGTCACCACTGGAGGCGGGCTGCGCGATGTTAGGGCGTGAGCGGAAGACGGCCTAACGGTGTGCGGGACCGTAGCCCAGCCTCATGGAGACGGTTGCGAATGGTCCTCGCCGATACCCCAGGAGCAACAGTGTCCCTAATTTGCTGGGAAGTGGCGGTGCGGTCCCCTACGGCACTGCGTAGGATCCTACGGTCTTGGCGTGCATCCGTGCGTCGCTGCGGTCCGGTCCCAGGTCGACGGGCACGTGCACCTTCCGCCGACCACTGGCGACAACATCGATGTACTGTGGAGACCTCACGCCCCACGTGTTGAGCAATTCGGCGGTACGTCCACCCGGCCTCCCGCATGCCCACTATACGCCCTCGCTCAAAGTCCGTCAACTGCACATACGGTTCACGTCCACGCTGTCGCGGCATGCTACCAGTGTTAAAGACTGCGATGGAGCTCCGTATGCCACGGCAAACTGGCTGACACTGACGGCGGCGGTGCACAAATGCTGCGCAGCTAGAGCCATTCGACGGCCAACACCGCGGTTCCTGGTGTGTCCGCTGTGCCTTGCGTGTGATCATTGCTTGTACAGCCCTCTCGCAGTGTCCGGAGCAAGTATGGTGGGTCTGACACATCGGTGTCAATGTGTTCTTTTTTCCATTTCCAGGAGTGTAATAATCGCTTGTCGCTGGCCGGCTTGGCGCAAGTTGTTCAACTGGACCTCACTTTGGTATCCGAACCAACTATCGTTAAGAACGTTTTTCACATCATTGAGAGTGGAAGACAAGGTCAAACGTAGATCCAGATATAGTATGATCCGACAAGGACTGGATGTCGCAATCTTTCACTCTCCAAGCACACGCTTTCCCATAGAGCAACAGATCCTAAATGCCAAGTGAACAGGAATGTGATACCGAAGTAAGAAACTATCTGTTACACCAGAATATCCTATTATCCTTCAGGTAGGAAGATATGGATAGAGATTGATTGTAACTAGATTATTTTTGATTCTTGAGGGAATTTTTGTTCTATCGTTGCACCTTCAAAAATGCGTAATTTTTTCACCAAACGCATTTCGCTTTATTGAGATAAAGCATCATCAGTGGTCTGTAATTAAGTTATTTACATTTTGATTTGCTTTTTAGATCGAAGAGCAGTTCCTTACGAATAGGTTAATTTGTACCTACGGTGATTTCCCGGTTGATGTTTCGCTTACATCTGGAAATGTCCTCTGGTTGCACATCGTTGTTTTTCTGTGTTAGACACCGATAATTTTAGTCTAATTTTTAGATGTTCTGCAGCACTATGCATTTCTTACGTTTTTCACAACACACTTTCATACACACCACTCTATTCCGTTTGTTTTTGTACTTCAAGTATGTGTTGTTGTTTGTGTTTTGTAGTGTTGCTGACATAACCTTTCCACTACTTGGTCTTTGACCTACAACATTCCTTTTTTTAAAGTTATATTACTGCCTGTGTGTAATTCTATTTAATTATGTTTCTGTGTGTTTATGTACCATACAAGAGTAGGGAAGTAACAGCAATGGAGCGATTATTATTTTTTTTAGGGGAGGGGGAATGATGATGACTGGACGTAAGTGTATAGCAGTGTAATGGAGTGTGAGTTACGAGGAGAAGGTGAGGAGCGAGAAGTGAAATGAAACTGTGAGTGGGGGTGAGGGGGGGGGGGGGGGGGGGGGGGGTTGAAAGAGTGAGAGGAGGTGAAGAGTGGAAATGGTTCTTTTCTTTTTCATGTAATTTCTTCAATTATTCTATATAGGGTCTCGTTTCGAATATTTGTCTACTCATTGAGCAACTGTTGATTTTCAGTTAATGTTTTTGTATGTGGAAAATTTCTTGGAAAGGGAGGAGGTACATGTCTTTACTGATTTTTATGATATTCACATCGTTTTCAGTATTGCTTGGTCTATGGTGTTCATCTTTTAGATGATTCGCTAATGCTGAATGATTTGTACCGAATTAAATGTTCTGATGTATTTTTATATCTTGTGTCGAATGTCCTGCCAGTCATTTCAATGTATATCTTCCCGCAAACTCTGCAGCCGAGCTGATAGATACCACAATGTTGGTATCTGTCTGGTTTTGATTTTAGTTTTGGGATGTGCTGTTGTATGGAATTGTTTGTTTTGTAAGCAATGTTTATGCCTCGTTTTTTTAATATGTTACCTATTTTATGAGTGATTTTGTTGTGATAGGTCAGTGTATGCCACTTTTTTTGTTGCAGTGCAAGTTGTAGGAGTAAGTTTGGTTTGGTTTCTTTTTCTTTATTTGCCTCTTTATTTTTTTGTTCAGTTTGTCTACCATTGTTTCCTTGTGTCAATTTTTAATGCTATTTGTTTTATAATGGCTAACTCTTTCTAGTAATTAGAAGTGTTTAGGGGGGGTCCTGTTCAGCCTGTTAAACGTGTATCTGTCTGCTGCTTGTTTGTGGTTCTGTGGATGGTTTGAAGTTCCATTTAAGATAGTGTCACTTGTTGTGGGCTTTCTGTATATGTCAGATGTGTCTTCATTATTGTCTTTTCTTGTGATTATGTGAAAAAGGTTGAGTGTGTTTTCTTGTTCCTCTTCTACTGTGGACTTTATGTTTTTGTGTACAGTATTTAGGTCTTTGTGTAGTTGCTGTATCCTGTTTTTGGGTTCATTACCATGCATATTAGGTCATCCATGTATCTGTACCAGTACACCACATTGTAGCTTTTCTTTGTTAATATGTCTTTAAATATTAATGTTTCTATGTGATTCATGAAAATGTCGCATTTTGTTTATAGCTCTGCATGTGCAGCCTTCGACTTTTTCGACAATGGAAGCAAAAATAGCCGGATTATTTAATTTTTGTGTTAGCTGAAGGTGAATTTCGGATAATTCTTAGTTTAATGTATGTTTTTTTTATATAGTGATTTAATTTCGTGTTTCAGCCAGGCATTTTTAGTGGCCTGTCTGGCAAGTTTTGCTACTTTCGAAATTTTTGATTGTGTAGTCTCTAACACCTCTTCTGACTCGCTTATTAGATTTGTTTCCAGTCATCGAAATACATATCGTGATCTACCTGGGTGATCTAGATACCTCCATGCATAAACCCGATCTTGTCATAGGTAACTCTGATAGTATTTCCCGTGTCCCATAAGTGCATTAAATACCTCTACGATAAACTATTCCATTACTGATCCAATAACATAAACAAGCTGAAAAGACTGCTAAAACCTGTGGCAATGGATTGCGAAAACTCCTCTCATTAGACAAGAGTAGTTGCAATACCAGGGAGAAAATACAAGTTACGCCATACTTTCTGAGGTCACATGTGACAGGTCAGGGGTCTACCCATGAAGTCATAGCCCAACATGGCTGCATCCACCTCCTCTCTCTTCCCATTACTAGACATGTAACAAGCCACACTTGACACGTCATGCCCCTCCTTACCTAGAGTCATTCACATTCCAAGAGGCTACACTTCATCTCTTCGAATGGTAACAGTCATTAAAACGAAACAGTCAATCACATCCTCATACTTTACATGGTGCTCAAATGAAACAAGCAGTTATAATGTAGCCTCAGAACATGCATCTTGGTCGTACTCAAAAGTATCCAAACGATGTAAATTAGATGCACTATGTTTAAAAATATTTATCTAAGAAATTACACGAAGGGTGTGACTTGTTGTATATTGAAACGTAAAAATCATCAGAAATACACATATGCACAATGTTACACCACACACTTACACATTAAGCTGCAGTACTGAATGTTCAAACTTCGATCAGTGTGCGAATGCTGCAATGCGCAACAGAATGTAAACTTAATTCTATGCCACATCTAAACTGTTCTATGATCCTGGCGAAGTGTCAGAGTGTTCTTACCATATCTAATTGTGTACAAAAATATGTCCGAAACATATAACATGAAATTTTTATGTCAAGTATCACAATCCAGAGTGATGTTTGGAAGGTAGTAGACGAGGTACTGGCGGAAGTAAAGCTGTGAGGACGGGTTTTGACCTGTTCCCGGATATCGCAGTTGCTAGAGCACTTGCCCACGAAGAGCGAAGGTCCCTCGTTCGAGTCTTGGCCTGGTACACAGTTTTAATCTGCCAGGAAGACTGAAGTATCGTCATATTATTGTTCACACACATGTACATATCCATCAAAATGATACCAATAATATGATCTACGTACCCATCTAGTTGTGAGTAATATCCTAAACAGACTGTGGTCTATTCAAGTTAAGGTGAAAACAGTGATGTAGCAAAACTAACTTCATCACTCTTATAACTGAAAAATACATGTTAGTGAAATACTGTGCTGAGCAGGCAAACACACAAAGAATTTGGCAGTATGAGTAACTGATAATTACTGGCAGAATTTAATTAATTCCATATTGGTGGCCTACTTTTGCTGTAAAGTACAGTATATCCTGAAATCAAATAATTTCACATCTGAATTTATCTATGATCATTGTCAAGGTTCCAATAGCATGTCCACATCTAAAATACATAAAGGGTGATGTCATTTCAATCGGAGGAGATGTCATTGGTCGTTTGTGGAACTAGTTGTTTTCATCTGCTGTTTTACAAGTATTTTGGTAATTTTTCATCTTAGCAAACATCAGTATGGAAGCAGGAAAAGATGATGTACTATGTTATACACTAGAAAAAAATCGATGATACTGATTGGCAAGCACTGCATTTTGTTACGAATTGTTGGGTCTAGTGAAGGTTATACACAATAACAACATTCAAATAAGGTTACAAGATTTGAAAATTGGAACTATTGCACCAAAGCTTTCTGAAACATTCACAGAACGTGTATCATATGATCAACTGATGCTGATTCTCCACCCTGTAAACTGTTAATCATTCTCCACTCCGTAAATTGACCATCATTCTCTACCTTGTACACTGCCCATCATTGTGCCACTCAGCATTATGCAGGACAATGGTGGTCAGACATTTCCACATCTGCCTCGTCTGTTATACTGACTTACCATTACATTTCACCTCATAAATATGCACACAACATTAAAAATGAAATACAGTATTTCCGAACTGCCTCATCATCATCATCAACATCAGTAAATGTCAATTCTCTGTTCTATACACCACAACAAATATCCTCTGACTCTGTAATGCTTATTTTAGGGTTGCAACAACATTGTAATGTATATCAGTGGGAGTAAAAAGAATGCAGTTTTCCCCAGTAGCTGACATCATCTCTCTGATTTATACACCACAGTAAATTTCCATGACACATCATCATAAATTACAGTGGTAATGAAAGAATTACAGTTCACCCCACTTCAAGTTTCCATAGCAGAAGATGACGTTTCGAACTACAAGATGACGTTAATTCCCATCTATGGTGCTGCACTAAAGTTTGATTTACTTTAATATCAGACGAGTTTTTGACAAAGGAATAACATTGTTTATCCTGCTAATTCTAATTGACGGGTCCACTTAAGCTTGTACGTTGCATCAGCAGTAATGCACGTGTCTGTTTTGCGTCATTATACTACCATTAGTATGTATTTTGATGAATTTAGTGCGAAGCACTACAATGAGACCAGGTTCGTCTGTTATTAAAAAATGGTTCAAATGGCTCAGAGCACTATGGGACTTAACATGTGAGCTCACCTGTCCCCTAGAACTTAGAACTACTTAAACCTAACTAACCTACGGACGTCACACACATCAATGCCCGAGACAGGATTCGAACCTGCGACCGTAGCGGTCTCGCGGTTGCAGACTGAAGCGCCTAGAACCGCTCGGCCACTCTGGCCGGCCGTCTATTATCCTATAATTGATTTCAGTAGTAGGAATAGGTAAGCTGTGTATATTATAATATATTGTACAAATTATTTACATGTGTAAATCAATAATTTGGAGGTCTATAGTGCTTGCAAAGTAAGTTAAATCAATCGAACTTTGGTATTTAATAAGAGCTACTTAACATAAAAATTTTAAAAGTAATGCCAATATGCAAGTTATATGTATTAAAAAAATCCCGTACAATAATTAAACTTTGACACTTTACATTATCTCTGTGTATTACGAAAATATGAAGTTTAAGTGATAAGTTGCAATATAATTGCAGCCAAACACCTTCTTCGTAATATTGCACTTTGACAATTAGTATGGCTTTCGCAGTGTTACACGTGTAAGTGTGTGTGTGTGTTATGTTTTATATAAATCACATAGATAGTGGAATAGTTTAGTAGTTGATTATAGGAAATAGACTATGTAAAAGTTTTAGACGGCTTTGGCACCATAGTTCTGATTGGTGAATATCGCAGGCTTAACATTGACTAGTCCCAATAATTTGTAACAGAAAGCAATACTTGCCAATCAGTATCCCCGATTACTCTTCTCTAGTGCAGAACACAATACGTTATCTTTTTTTTTCCCCAGAATTGTTGCTTGGTGAGGTGACACATTACCAAAACCTCTTAAAACAGTAGATGATGACAGTCTGCTCTACAAACCACCAATGACATCTCTTCGAGTTGAAATTACATCGTCCTTTATGTTTTTTAGACTTGGAGATACTTTTGTAACCCTTGACAAGGATCGTAAAACTAGTTTGACGTGTAATTATTTAATTTGAGGCTGCATTATGTCTTACAGCAACAGTAGGTGTAAACTATGGAATTAATTACATTCCGCCAGTATCCGGCAGTCAGTCAGACTGCCTATTTTTTGTGAGTTTATCTGCTTAGTATAGCATTTTAGCTAATATGTGTTTTTGCACTAATGAGGGTGGTGAGGTTAGTATTACTACAGCACTCTTTTAATTACGTAACATAAGCGAACTTTGGTTTTTCACTATTGATGAAAAATGTGTTTTATCCTCATTCTCTTTTTCCATAAGGAATGTTATATAGTTTCCAATTAAGCTTACAGATGTAAGATGGAAATTTACTGGCAAGACAGTGCAGTATTTGACATAAACATTCTTTTTATAGTGAAAAATGAAAATACAGTTGATAACTTTTTTGGAAGTACATACTTTTTTAAGTTTTTGTGTGTGTTTTTCTGACGTATCATGGACAGGGAAATATTAAAAGTTACGCGGTTTATTTAATTTATCGGATAAACGCTTTTGGACACAGTGCCAACATAACTCACATAGTTCAGATACTTTCAAGCATAGCCAAAACGCTTGTTCTCGGGTAACATTGCAATTTCGTATTTTATTTCAGCACCCACTATAAGCTATGCATCGCACAATACTAACACCTCTTCCTCTTTCTGAGCTCAACATCTCACGCGTTATGGAGGAATGCTGACTCAGCTTTTCAGGAGAGTAAATGGGAAGTTGCAGTACAGAAATGGCCCAGAGATCACCAACGTGTCTGTGTGTGTGTGTGTGTGTGTGTGTGTGTGTGTGTGTGTGTCTAGTGAGTGGAGTATTATGAAGCAGTATGTGTATAGTGTGTGCAGCGACTGATTGTGAGATATCAGTGAACAATGTGGCATTACATTATTTAATAAGTTATTTCTAAAAAAAGTATTGTATACCAGGAGTAAATCTAAAGATTGTCTGTAACTAGAAGCCTGTAAATATATGTGTATACGAATTAACTTATTCTAAATTGATCTAAATTAGTAAATACTTTGACATGTCCTGTATCCTTGTAAAAGGAGATCTACATATGAATAAAGCTACTACTACTACTACTACTACTACTACTACTATGCTTAGATTCACAGTTTCATTTTAATACTGCACTCTCATTTGTTGGAGAGGAGGAGTGGGAGGGGAAAAGGGGGAGCAGTATCAGGTAAAAAGATCAAAATTGCTAGTTCTGCCATCCTGAAGATTTTAATTTCTTTTCTTTTAATTCTTTATTTTCCCACCAACTTGTATTTTTTTTTTCCTGCCATTGCTGTTTTGATAACATCATTTTAACTTGTGATTTTCAAGGTTATTCAAGTGCAAAATGAGAGAATCCTCATAGGTATACTAATGGTATTTTTAGTTATGTCACCAAAACGGTTCAAAATACCGAACACAGTTTAACTTTGAGAGCTCTTTTCATCAGTATTAATTGTTTCCCATGTCACAATTTGAAACTGAGTTGGTTCAAATGGTTCAAACGGCTCTGAGCACTATGGGACTTAACATCTGTGGTCATCAGTCCCCTATAACTTAGAACTACCTAAATCTAACTAACCTAAGAACATCACACACATCCATGCCCGAGGCAGGATTCGAACCTGCGACCGTAGCAGTCGCGCGGTTCCGGACTGAGCGCCTTAACCGCGAGACCACCGCGGCCGGCGAAACTGAGTTGAAATGGTGGTTCTCCATTTCTAGCATCTTCCAGGCAATGTAACTTACAGCTTTCTATTTGCCTTCATCTTCAGAACCTATCTCCATTGTTGATTAGCTCCACCATGCTCTAAATACTCTGTGATTAAGCCATAATTAAGTAATTGAACTCACCTGCAAGTGCAACTGAAATCGACGTTCTTTAACTTTTAGCGAATGAAGCCTTCTAAAAACGATTAAAGTGTACGACTGTTAACACCAATAACCATATCATTATATTAATTTGACAACCATGTTAATTCAGAAGTGCTTAATGACCGAGACACGCCCTGTCAGACATCACATATCAGGCATGATATGGGTAACATTGCAAAATGTCCTGTCGAATCCAATTTATAAAAGATGTGGCACAAGACGAAACAAGAGAAGAATACTGAAGAAAATCGACTGTGTCCTCTTCAAAGATAACTGATTCACTTTTCTGAAAAAGATTTTCCAATTGTATTATTCTTGCTTTTAAATGAATTTCATCAGTTTCCTAACTTAAATTATAACACCTTTTAGTCGTTGTCGTGTATTAAAATTCTTGCGATAAAGCGTCCCTTTGTCTTGTAACCAATCCAGCGTATTCTACGAGATAGATCATCCCATTTCCTGATGAAGTTTAGTTAAATGTGTTGTTGGTACTAGCTTCTATGCCTACTAGCTCCGCAGATAATGAAGAAATTGAGAGAATCTAGAACGAAATAAAATAAATATTTTGTTCATTAATGGAGACGAAATTTTAAAGGTGATAGGGGCCTAGAGTTAAATAGTTTCAGAGAAATGTCAGAATACGCGACGCAATACTGGCCCTGCGCCTTATTCTACAATGAGATTTAAAGAAAGTGTTTTAACATTGTTCACTGAAGCACATTCACTCATATATAAAAGGTAGCGAGTATAAAAAAGAAACCAATGGTTATCTACAATTTTTACGAACCAGTCTGCAGTTATAAGAGTTGAAGAACATGAAACGAAAGCAGTAGTTGAGAAGGGAATGACATAAGGTTTTATTCCATCCTCCGTGTTATTCACTTCATTCAATAAGCACGTAGTGACGGAAACCAAGGAAAAATTCAGAATGAAACTAAATTTCACGGAGAAGGAACGAAAAATTTGAGTAGCTTCTCAGCGTTGGGGTTCACAGTCATGCAGATCATTCAAAACCTTTGACGTTTACCAATGATACTGTCATTCTGACATAGGCGGAAAAGGACCAGGAAGTTCAGCTGAATGGAATGGACAGTGTCTTTGAAAGAGACTGCAGGATAAATATCAACAAAAGTAAAACAAGGGTTGCGGAATGTAGTCGAATCAAACGAGGTGATGCTGGGAAAATTAAATAAGCATCCTATGTCCCTGCTTAGATTTACGTTTATATTTTCAAGTAAAGTTGGTATTCAATAGTTTGACAAGGCGAAAATGACTGGACATAGCATATAGTAAAATCAAAAAACCTTACCACAGCATAAATGGGTGCAGGAAAGGCTGAGAGAGGCAAGGGAGACGGAGAACCGAAAGGAATCTGAAACTACCATCGCTGCTTTTGTGGAATCGTTCGCAGGAGGTGAAGAAATAGTAAGGTTATCTGATATTAGTATTTTTGTCGTGGAAAGAGAGACAGAATGCCCCGAAAAAGAGGAAGGGTTACTGGAGGCGAGTGTTTGAGCGACCTGTGTGTAAAAAGATGCAACCGATCACGGAAAATAAAGAGTGAGAAGGGACCCTTTATTGGAATTACGCTCTCATTTATCGGCAATTTCAGAACCATTTCTACAGAGAGTTAAAATGACTACCTTTTAATTCTGCCTTGCAGCGTGCATGTCAAATCAACTACAGGGTAAAGCTACGAACCTGTAGAGACAGATTTAGTGCAAAACTAATGAGTTTCAGGTTAACTGTTTTGTACTTATAGATTTAATTATGGATGGAATGTTAGGTACTGAATGTTTGGAGAAATATAGGCATAACATTATTCTTGCGATAGGTGATTTGAACACACTCGTCAGGATACACTATGTGATGAAAAGTATGCACGCACATTGTTAGTGAATGCGTCGACCGTTCGCCTTTATGTCAGCTTGAACTCTGCTGGGGACACTTTCAGTTACGTGTCTTAATCTCTGCAGAGGAATGATAGCTCATTATTACCAAGGAGCCGAAACCAGAACTGATAATGATTTTTCCGTTGGTGTGTGGAGCGAAGGCGTCATTCTAACTCATATCAAAGGAGTTCTACTGGGTTCAGGTATGGATTCTGAGGAAGCCAGTTTCTATCAGAAATGTTATTGCCCCATAGATGGTGCTTTATCACAAGGTGCGTTACAGTTCTGATAATTTCAACGTCTCCAAACTGATCGTCTGATGTACACAGTATGTAAACCATGTTAAATGTGTTTATACTCGTACATTTCAGAATTTAGTTTTACTTTTGATCAGTTGGAGTATCTGGAGCCGTAACAAATTCAAATGCATAAACTCGGGAATCGATTGCATTGCGTAATTAATGAAATTATGTCTGTTACAGCGCGATGTCTGCAAGGAAGATAAGATAGACGAGAAGAACGAAGTCATAGAACATCATGGAAATGGAGAGTGTGAAGAAATGCGTTGTGATATGGGTCCAGAAAAATGTTTGTCCCATACTGAATAAAAACAATGGAAATTGCATGTAAGTGTATATTCAAGTACTTGGTTACGAAGTGCATGTTTTGGATAGATAATATGATGTCTATTATATTTGCAGCAATAGCTGGCAGGATGTTCTGCATGTCTGATAAGTAATGGATTCTGTGGAATTTGTAATGAATGAATGGATTAGCTGAATCCCGTGTCCATGTGCACCAATACATTTAAAAAAATGTATTCTACGTTGTCCAAATGATGTATCAGAGTCTCGTGTAAAAATATGAAGTAAATCGGCCAAGAACCTTTAGAGATTTTTGGTAACAGCTTTGAGCATCGACCTGTCTTTGTATAATAGTATAGATTTTGAATATATATTTATGTGCAATACACAAGGGGGTACCCAATTCACATTTTAAGCAGAAACCTTCAATATCCTTTAAAATTCTCTCCACTTGCAGTAATATACTTGTCTAATATATTATCCTATTTTTCTAAACTTTGTTGAAATTCATCTTTTGTGACGTTTGACATCTTCTCCTTTGTTTTTTTCTTCTCCTCAACAACAACAGCAAAACACTATCCTTTCATGTCTGTTTTCACTTTAGAAAACAAAAAAAAAGTCGCACAGCGCAAGGTCGGGTGAGTATGGTGAGCTGGGAACATGGGGCATGCGCTTTTGGTCAAGATTGTCATACAGGCCGGTTTTTGTAAGCAGGGGCATTGTAACGACTGAAAAACCTATCACCGGACTGCTCAAAATTAGGCCGCTTCCATCACACACTGTTTAGCGATCTTTTCAAAGCTTCTGAGTAGAAAGCCTGGAAATAACATATCAGCATAGTCTTAATGTTTCATTTCACATGATGAGTGTCCTTAGGGCGAGGTGAGCTTGAAGTCTTCCACTGACTTGATTGTTGCTTTGGTTTAATATTGTAAGCATAGCACCAAGTTTAGTCACCTGTGAAAATTTTTGAAAAAAAATTGGATTATTTCGGGATTCTTCTCTCAAAGCACACCACACTTCGACGCGACTGTTTTTGTTCCTCAGTCAGCAGTCGTGACACGAATTTGGCAGCCACCCTTTCCTTTTCATTTCCAAATCTTCTGTTAAAATTCGCTGCAGTGAACACCAAGTCACTCCTCACAGCTCCACAACTTTTTTAACAGTCCGCCGTCGATCTTCGTTGCTGACTACACGAACGTTTTGAACATTTTCATGTATTCGACCCGCGGAAGGATGACTAGAACGAGAGGCTCATCAACTGACATTTCACCATTATTGAAACTTGAGTTTCCCCATAGCATCGTCCTTCTACACCGTTTTTAACATTCAAAGGTTTGTGTTCCACAAATTAACCTCTGCATGCTGCCATTGCACAAACGACAATCACACTAAACACTTGTCATTATAAGCTCTGCCGAAACTAATACTGACCTTCTTCGGCGACGGCATTCGATTTAATGATTCTGGAATGTTCCTTCTATGCGCTCCTAGCGACTAAATGAGGTACTACAAAAGGTCTGGCCACAAATAAATTAGTTCTATTTGTTATGGGTATACCTTCATATATTAAAGAAATATGTTTCCTATGTCCGTCAGTAGGTTTAATAGAGTATCGTGTAAAAATCGGAAGTAAATCGGTCAAGACGTTTGAGAGATTTTTACCAACAACCGCTCCCTACGTCCACCTACGCCTGTCCGAATGGTTGTTAGAGTATCATGTAAAAATCTGTAGCAAACAGTTCTAGTAAATTCTGAGACTTTCTGTAAAATCCCTAAATATTTACTTGTATGGATGAGAAATTGATTTACGAATTTGGTTTCCAGGTAACAAAAATGCTTCAGCAGGGAAAAGGCGAATGCAACGCAACAGTTCGAACACTAATGATGCTTTCGAAGTGGACCTCATGTAGAACATTGCTGATTACAGAATGCATGTGGAGCAATAAGATAATTGTTCAGTTAGTAACGGTGAACCTAATATGATTCTTTCGTCTATGTAGATACAATGGCTGTGAAGGCTTAGAGCCACTTCGTCTGGACTTGAACCCTGGTGACATAATGTACAGTCATTGACCTTGAATGCATGGCGTTTACATCTACATCTGAAGTAAGTGAAGTAAATGAGAGTTCGACATGAAAAGTAGTCTACTTCTCTTATTTTCATTCGCTTATGACGCATCGAATTATATTTTGGGGTTACTGTATCCATTCTCAAAGGGTCTTTTTCGCTCAGAAACGGACGGTTGCGGCGATCGCGACTGCTGTTAATTACGCTGGGTTGGCTTCTAAATATACAGGTTGTTTCACTAAATGTGTTTAGCTCTGTAAGTTACGAAGTAATAAGTGACTAAAATACTTATTGCGGTTGGTCACCATAAAAAACGTTACACTGTCTGCGGAGCTGTGAACATTGTTTATTGTGTTATTATCCAAAGAGTTACAGCAAAAAGATACAATTTTTTCAATGGAACAATAGTTGTTTCTATCATGCACAGGAATCACTAACACAAGCTGTGTATACATCAGTTTAAATTACATTCCTATCACCTTTAGCTTGGGAGCTACAACCCTTCAAAATTTCAGGGACAGATACCACATGCTGTGCATAATATATAGCTGTGTGGTGGGTAATGGATGTTCTGGCGGTGGGAAGTTCTTTTAAATGAGATGTTCAAATGTGTGTCCATGTTCCTGAATGCACAGTGCAATGCGCATTCTGAAGGATCTGCGGACGAGATGTAACCTCGCCGGTGTCACGGAACAACATGCGTCCTCGATGCGCCGTTTCCGATCATCTGGAGATGTGGGCTCAGTGACATAAACACGATCCTTTAGATATCCCCACGAAAAGAAATCTAATGATGTTAAATCGGGTGATGGTGTGGACCATGAATGAGGACCATGGCGCTCCAACCACCTTTCTCCAAACCTGTTGTTTAGTTCTTCCACAACAGCACGCGCAGAATGGGCTGGGTGACCATCATGCTGCATCCACAAATGGACACTCGTGTGTAGGCACACATGTTCCAGGAGATCACCCAAACTGTCGACTATAAACGCGCGATATAACTCACCTATCAGTGTACCTGGGAAGTAGTGTGGACCGATGATTTCGTCCCCAAGGATCCCACACCATACATATATAGATCACCTACGTTGACGGTTGACAGGTAGTAACCACCGAGTATTGTCTGTGCACCATAATTTGTGAACGAGGACACATCAGAGATCATAACACCTTCTAACGACTTCAACGTGAAATTACGCATGGCTCATTCACAGAATGTAACTCTCGTACGGAAATCGTTCCCATGTAGCTCCTGTGTCAGTGACAGGCGGTACCGGTGAAACTTGTGGCCGTGTACTATACGCCACACAGATGTGAGACTGACACCAGCAACTGCAGCAACGGCTCGTAAGCTGACATGAGGATCGTGGTGTACTGCAGGTGAAGCAAACACCTCTGTCTCTTCACTTCTTGCAGTTCTTCGTCTGTTACTGCGGCGCATTACCAAGCTGCCTTTTTCCCGAAGTCGTTGTTCGGCACGTAAAAACGTAATTGCAGACGGAGCTCTTCGCCTAGGATACATCGCGGCGTACGCCATGGCTGCTTGAGTGGCATCGTGTGAACACTAGCCGAGCATCAACAACTTGTCAACGTACCCGTTGTTCGTGTATGCCATCTTCATCCGATGTCAGTTGTTGTTGTTGTTGTGGCCTTCAGTCCAGACACTGGTTTCATGCAGCTCTCCATGCTACTCTATCCTGTGCAAGCTTCTTCATCTCCCAGTAGCTAATGCAACCTACATCCTTCTGAATCTGCTTAGTGTATTCATCTCTTGGTGTCCCTCTTCGATTTATACCCTCCACGCTGCCCTCCAATGCTAAATTGGTGATTCCTTGAAGCCTCAGATTATATCCTACCAACCGATACCTTCTTCTAGTCAAGTTGTGCCACAAACTTCTCTTCTCCCCAGTCCTATTCAATACCTCCTCATTAGTTATGTGATCTACCCATCTAATCTTCAGCATGCTTCTGTAGCACCATATTTCGAAAGCTTCTATTCTCTTCTTGTCTAAACTATTTATCGTCCACGTTTCACTTCCATACATGGCTACACTCCATACAAAGACTTTCAGAAACGACTTCCTGACACTTAAATCATTACTCGATGTTAACAAATTTCTCTTCTTCAGAAACGCTTTCCTTGCCATTGCCATTCTACATTTTATATCCTCTCTACTTCGACCATCATCAGTTATTTTGCTCCCCAAATAGGAAAACTCATTTACTACTTTAAGCGTCTCATTTCCTAATCTAATACCCTCAGCACCACCCGATTTAATTCGACTACATTCCATTATCCTCGTTTTCCTTTTGTTATTGTTCATCTTACATCTTCCTTTCAAGACACTGTCCATTCCGTTCAGCTGCTCTTCCAGGTCCTTTTCTGTCTCTGATAGAATTACAATGTTGTCGGCAAACCTCAAAGTTTTTATTTCTTCTCCATGGATTTTAATTCCTACTCTGAATTTTTCTTTTGCTTCCTTTACTGCTTGCTCAATATACAGATTGAATAACATCAGAGATAGGGTACAACCCTGTCTCACTCCCTTCCTAACCACTGCTTGCTTTTCATGCCCCTCGACTCTTATAACTGCCATCTGGTTTCTGTACAAATTGTAAATAGCCTTTTACTCCCTGTATTTTAGTATCTCAGTAACTGTGGTATATTGAGCAACGTTTGTTTGTTAGGCTCGAACTGTCGGGTATACGGCCGTGTGCGGTGACAGTCGGCAGTCTAACAGCGCTTTGAGGAAGCTTCTCGCTCCGTGACACCGGCCACGTTACAACTCGGCCACACCACATTTAGAAGGTGCATTGCGTTATGCGTAGCGTGTGCGGTCTGCCCCTGAAACTTTGAAGGGTTGTAGTTCCCAAACTAAAGGTGATAGGAACGTAATTTAAACTGATGTATACACAGCTAGTGTTACTGATTCCAGTGCATGATAGAAACAACTATTGTTCCATTTAATAAATTGTATCTTTTTGCTGTAACTCTTTGGATAATAACACAATAAACTATGCTCATAGCTCCACAGACAATGTAACGTTTCTTGTGGTGACCTACCGCAATAAATATTTCCGTCGCCTATTACTTTGTAAGTTACAGAGGCAAACAGTTTTAGTGAAACATCCTGTATATGTTCTTTAATTTCGTTTCTTGTGAACAATATCAGCTTATTCCCAGGAAATAGCACCTTGCAAGCACCTCCTTGACTCTTATGTTGGAAGGCAGCAGTATTTTAATGACTAGATATTCAGTAATTTACCACAAGAATTGAAGATTCTTAGCATTGTCCACTCTCTTTCAAATCTAAATTCTCATAGGTCACACCTTCTTTTTTGTCGATGAACCTCTTGAAAACTAAGCTCATTCCTGCCTTACACTGTTGATTGCGTTTATATAAACTTGACAGCTTGTCGTCTTTTTAGGATCATAAACATTTTACTTTACCTGTTATTGCTTTTCTGTTGCAATTTCATCTACAGATGACTATGGAGATTTGTTCCTCAAGTTGGTCGCATGGCACTAGACGTGTAATATAAAACAATAATACATCTGCATCTACATACATTCTGTCTAGGCCATCGTATGGTGCGTGGCGGAGTGTACCCCGTACCATTACTGTTTTTTCCTACTTATTTGCAATTTCTTACATTTTTCTACAGTTATAGCTAGCAGCCATTCATCACGCCAACTAGAAATTTTACCTAAATCATCTTTTATGCACCTATAGTCACTCAACGATGGCACCTTCCCATACAACACAGCATCGTCAGCAAACGGCAATAGACTGCTGCTTACCCTGTGCGCCAGATCCTTTATGTATATAGAAAATAACGGTGGTCCCGTCACGCTTCACTTCACATTCGACTTCGCAAGCCACGCCCTCTTACCGATGACATTATCATCACTAGCCATCCACCTAGCTATGACATCATAATAATGATGTCAGAAACTCAACTTCTTTGCTGAAATCATGTTGGCACGAAATTCAAAAATACCGACGAAACAGACAATCAGTACGTAGCTGACATGTTCAAAAGTATCCAAACGATCTGAATTTTAATTTTGTATGACGTACAAAAGAATCCGAATGATTTGTGTTCTTCATGAAAGTGGGTAAGCTTCACCTAAATTGCTTCAATTTGCATCATGTTCAGAGACGTATTCGAAACTTTTGAATTCTGTTTCCTGACGTATTAAGAAGTATATGAGCAACCTGCGATATGCATGCACACACACAACACACACACACACACACACAAGCTCCATTTTAGGTGTGGGAGAAAATAGTGCATCACGTTCTACATTACAGAAATATAATTGACATTATAGCCCGACTAAGGTAACTTTTTTTTATTCTACCTGCAGTTACGTTCCACAGACGCTTTGTACAACGTCGCATATTTTGTCTCTTTAACTCCACAAAACTTGTTAAAAATAATAAATTTCGGCAAAATGTTTATTGCATAGTATAACTACATAATTTCATAATACGTAAGGAGAGCTATGTAATACAGGAAGCACAGATATAAACATAATACAACATGGCCAAAAACAAGGATGCAAGTAGCCTCCATACACAGAAAGCAAAGTTTAAACCATCCAAAAAATTCACTGTATTAAAAATAAAATATATTTATCACATTATGTAAAGCTTCCGTGTACAAAACATACGAGCCACTACTGACTACTGTTGTAACCTATTCCTTTATGACAGTAGAAAAAGGAAACTAAATTACAGGCTAAGTAGAAATTACCAATGAGCTTTGTTCGCCCTTAGCACCACATATAAAATAATCAAAGTTGTCTGTATTATTCATCAAAATAGATGATTATTTTCTACACCATCTATTCAGCTAATTTACAGCCTAAAGTTCATTTTTCAAAGAGAATTTGTTGATATTTGTACCATATAAAGCGTCAGTGTCATTTCTTAAGAATTCGTCTTAGTTCAGCTAAAGCCGATATCAAAGTCAGACAAGTATTATAGAGACCCTCATGCTAAGATAAAAACTATATCTTGCTGTATAAACGTTGGTCGTCTTCAGTGATAATGCTGAACTATGCTGTTCCACAGTGAAGTCTAGATGCTATTTTGGTCAACACATTACAGGCTACAGAAAAATTGTTGCAAATCGCCCCATGCACCACAATGTTATAGCAAATTTGTAACGAAATCCACCACATAAGATGATTGTTACAAGAAATTGTAGCAAACTGCACCACATATCTTCATGTTACATCGAAAGACCCAACAACATCCCCTTAGATCGTTATGTGACAGAAATGTAGCAAACTGTCCCCTAAATCGCTATATTACAGCAAAACTATACCAAATTACCTCATATGTCACAATAAATGCAGTATTTTACTCGTCATTTAATCGAAACAACCAATTTGTATGTATCCGCCGTCTTAGGTTATGATTAAAGGAGACGAAAGTCAGTGACCAGAGTTGCACCTTGATGACAGTATATTAAAGTGCGATGTCGACTGTGTCATCATTGATACGGTGCTGACCTGTGCACACGAAGCTGACCTGTGGACACGAAGTATTTTGCTTTTTGGAACAAGTTTTGATGCGCAGCAGTTGACAAGAGTCAATTTTCCGATTAATCGCTTTTGCTTGTTGGATCAAGACATAGTTTACTAGGACGGGTCTGAATTTGTTTAATTGGCGACATATGGGGCAATTTGTTCCAATTTTTTCTAACAATGGTAATAAATGGGTAAATCTCTAATTATGATGTTTGATAAGGCTATATGTTACAGTTTTGTTTAATACTTGACAACTTGACATGCTATTTGAGATACTACAGCTGAAACCCACTTGCCGTTAAAGGGACAATTTCGATGTATGTGGCAATTTGTTACAACTTTGCTATAATAGGGGCAATTTGCTAGTGTTTTGCTGCAACATAGAAGTGCATGGGGTAATTTGTTAGAATTTTTGCTGTAATATGGTATTGCACAAAGCAAATTTTTTATACTTTACTGCAACATGACGATGTATGAGACAATTTGTTACAGTTTCCATTGGAATTTGTCTGTAACTAAATATAAAATGAGGAAGATACAGTAGCTTATACACAATGCCAAGTTATGATGCATATGTGCACTGTCAGCTTCTGGAGTTACAATTCTGTTTGAGATCCAGAAGCTGATACCTTCTTCCAGGTTATGGCACATGCATTGTCAGCTTCCAGATTATGTCACGCATACTGTCAACATGAATCTGGGTTAATGGTAGCCACCATGTTTAGAGTAACGGCAGTTACCAAGTCAAATGACCATCAATGCCCCCAGTTGCATCCAATGTGATGGTAGTTGCCATGATTCGCATAATAGCAGTCACCATATCAACTGACAATTGTCGCCCCACTCAGTAGTATCTTTGGTGATATTAGTCACCTTGTCAGGTGATCATTACTTCCCCATATGTTAAAGCGCTGTGACAGTCGGTAGAAGTGAGAAGTAATAGTAGTCACCATGTCAGGTGGCCATCACTGCCTTACCCAACAGCAACCAGGTAACGGCAGTTACCATATAAACCGAACATCATTACCACACAACACTACCGATGGTAATGATAGTCACCCAGGTAAATGGACAGGTTTGCCCAATAGTATCTGGGATAATGGCAGTCACCATACATGAATTGTCCATTATTGGTCTGTAACAGTATCCACCATGTGCTCATGATGTATGGGGAAATTCGTTACAATTTTGTATTACCATTGTGATGTAGGTAGTCATTTGGCACAACTTTGCATTGACATGTCGATGTATAAGGCAATTTGTTACAGCTGAATTACAGTGAGTTCTGTGTCAGTACTAGGGAGGCTAACTCTCATCTTTACGTATGTTATACCCTGATCGCTCTGAAATGACCACTTTTCAGGGTGCACCGAAGTGCTATAGCCAGCACATGCGCAGTTTACAAGTTTTCAGTACTGGAAGAGATGATCCCATTACTGTATACAATGAACCCTTACTGTCGAATTCTGAAGGTGTTGTTCTGATTGTTTGGGAGTGGAACAGGGAGAGAAGCTGCTGGTTGTGGTACGAGGTACCCTCCGCCACGCACCGTATGGTGGATTGCGGAGTATGTATGTAGATTTAGATGTAGATGTAGAACTATGATGGCTTTTCACAAATAATCTGACCGTGATTGCCAAAATTGGTGACAATGTCGTGCAATAATGATAGTGTACTGGGTGTTTTGTTACAATTTTGATATAACTTGTCAGTGTAGGTGCTATTTGTTACTATATTGTTGTGTAATTGTCATGTACCAAGCAATCTGTTACAGTTTTGCTACAGCATGGCAACATGTGGGACAATTTGTTACAGTTTTGCTAGAATATGTCACTGTATGGGCGACTTTGCTATGATTTTGCTATAGTACAGTACTGTATGGGGTAAACTGCTACAATTCTACAGTAACACTGCAATGTATGGATTGAAGACTGATGTAGTATCAGCTGTGTGATAGCATTAAGTTAGCATTATCAGCAGAAGATGAGAGAAGTTTTGTACTTCAAGATAAATAGTAACCAACGATGAAATTGTTATAATGTTTCCGTGTCTCTGAGAAGTACTTCAAAGATGATAGCTGAAAGCATAGCAACCACAATTTCTTTCTCATATTAATTTGCATTACTTCCACTCTGTGCAATATTTCATCGAAGTATTGTGTGACAATAATTTAGAATTATCAGCAGAAGATAACAAACGTTTTGTAGTGCAAAAGAAAAGCTTTTACTGTAGCACAGTCTCATTGACTTTGATATCAGTTGTAACTGAAGTAACATGACATTCTCGACAAATAATGTTGGCAATTTACACATGGGAATAACATTGTTTACTTTTATACAAACATGTAACAATTATCGTCGGAAAATATACACTCCTGGAAATTGAAATAAGAACACCGTGAATTCATTGTCCCAGGAAGGGGAAACTTTATTCACACATTCCTGGGGTCAGATACATCACATGATCACACTGACAGAACCACAGGCACATAGACACAGGCAACAGAGCATGCACAATGTCGGCACTAGTACAGTGTATATCCACCTTTCGCAGCAATGCAGGCTGCTATTCTCCCATGGAGACGATCGTAGAGATGCTGGATGTAGTCCTGTGGAATGGCTTGCCATGCCATTTCCACCTGGCGCCTCAGTTGGACCAGCGTTCTAGAGCACGTTGGGTGGCACGGGATACATGCGGACGTGCATTGTCCTGTTGGAACAGCAAGTTCCCTTGCCGGTCTAGGAATGGTAGAACGATGGGTTCGATGACGGTTTGGATGTACCGTGCACTATTCAGTGTCCCCTCGACGATCACCAGTGGTGTACGGCCAGTGTAGGAGATCGCTCCCCACACCATGATGCCGGGTGTTGGCCCTGTGTGCCTCGGTCGTATGCAGTCCTGATTGTGGCGCTCACCTGCACGGCGCCAAACACGCATACGACCATCATTGGCACCAAGGCAGAAGCGACTCTCATCGCTGAAGACGACACGTCTCCATTCGTCCCTCCATTCACGCCTGTCGCGACACCACTTGAGGCGGGCTGCACGATGTTGGGGCGTGAGCGGAAGACGGCCTAACGGTGTGCGGGACCGTAGCCCAGCTTCATGGAGACGGTTGCGAATAGTCCTCGCCGATACCCCAGGAGCAACAGTGTCCCTAATTTGCTGGGAAGTGGCGGTGCGGTCCCCTACGGCACTGCGTAGGATCCTACGGTCTTGGCGTGCATCCGTGCGTCGCTGCGGTCCGGTCCCAGGTCGACAGGCACGTGCACCTTCCGCCGACCACTGGCGACAACATCGATGTACTGTGGAGACCTCACGCCCCACGTGTTGAACAATTCGGCGGTACGTCCACCCGGCCTCCCGCATGCCCACTATACGCCCTCGCTCAGAGTCCGTCAACTGCACATACAGTTCACGTCCACGCTGTCGCGGCATGCTGCCAGTGTTAAAGACTGCGATGGAGCTCCGTATGCCACGGCAAACTGGCTGACACTGACGCCGGCGGTGCACAAATGCTGCGCAGCTAGCGCCATTCGACGGCCAACACCGCGGTTCCTGGTGTGTCCGCTGTGCCGTGCGTGTGATCATTGCTTGTACAGCCCTCTCGCAGTGTCCGGAGCAAGTATGGTGGGTCTGACACACCGGTGTCAATGTGTTCTTTTTTCCATTTCCAGGAGTGTACTTTACGCTGTAAGGTATATCAGGAGTTCTGGCAGCTCTGTTTTGTACTGTTGTACAATAAATTTTTATGTAATTTGATAAATAATACAGACAATGTAGTACAATGGCCAAAGTTACATTAGTGGTCTCAATTAAGTAAGCCATGTTTCTTTTAAAGTTGTAAAAAATTACGTTGTGACAATAGCAACTTGTGTGTTTTTTGTTCGAAACCTGCATATTTTAATTAACAGTGTTGTCTTGGTGCAAAGTTCAAATTTGCTTTCACAATCATAGGTTTGTAATTATACTTGCATATAAAGGTAAGCAATCTCTGTGTGAATTGTACTCGAAATCCTTACATTTTTTTGATAAAAACTTTTAGTTTGGTGCAAAGATCGTATTTTTTAAATACTGAGCTTTCCTCTCTGTGTGTGTAAGCTTCTTCCATCAATGTGTTTGCTCATGTTGCATTGAGCTGACTATTGTATGTCTTGCATTACGTAGTTCTCCTTTCGTCTTACGAAAATACATAGTGTACATAATACAATATATTAACCAAGTCGTCTAATACGTCATTTTTCGTGCGGTTTGTGGTGACGACGTTTTGAAAATTATGGCATCAGTGTATAGAACACCAGTGAAATATAACTGCAGGTATGTTCCGGATTTAAAAGCTAAAATACTTGAGCGATAATGCCAATTACATTTTTATAGCGCAGAACATGATATATTATCATCTTCTCCACCTAAAATGGTGCTTAGTGAGGTGAAGTGTTACTGAAAAACTTCTAAAAACGGCAGGCAATGAAAATTTAATCAATATACTACAAGTAACATAGCCTCTAGTAAGCCTGAGGTCAAAATGCCAACACCCTTTATATATTCTGAGAGGTACGAGTATTTTGGACATGAAAGTAATATTGTGATACTTGACATACACATTTTTTTCTGTTGTCTTTTCTTTTTCCCTAAACTAGTGCTTGCTGACGTTTGTTTTGAGTATACTCTCATTTAGGCCTAAGATGAAATGTCAGCTACCTTTGTAGCATGTTATTTTAGGTGATTCATGAATCACTGTAAATTACACTCTTTATATATTTTAGATGTGGAAATAATGTTGTGATACATGACATAAAATATTGTATGTGTGTATGTCACTGAGATATTTTTCTCACATGCGTTATAGACTCACAAGAACATTCTAACACTTGGCATAACCAGTGTGTGAGCGTGCTGTGTGTTTGTGTTTGTGTTTGTGTGTGTGTGTGTGTGTGTGTGTGTGTGTGTGTGTGTGTGTGTGTGTGTGTGTATGTGTGTGTGTGTGTGAATGTGGGTGGTGCGTGAGCTTATGTATTTTTGATAAATAATACAAATCATTTGGGTGCTTTTGAACATGCCAGATACATAATGAATGATAGTTTCATTGGAATTTTTTAATTCCCTGCCACCATGGTGTTTTATAAAGGGGACATGGCTTGTGACATCATGGTTATTAAGGCTTAGATAACGTGCGACTCTTGTGACGTCATGATACTGACGTGACAGATAAGGTGCAGTGGCTTGTTATGTAGCATGTCATGTCATGTGCTGAAGATAAGTGACCGCATGTAACATCGCTAGGGTTCAAGGAAAGTCAAAGTGGTCCAAAGTTGCCAAAGCCATTCTGCTTATATATGAATGACTGGGAAGTATAGTTATCCATTCCAGTAAATGGTGCTAAGTATTTTTTCAAAGTGCTTCACACCTACTCAAAACTAACTGGGATTGTCCATCGTTACATTTAACTGGCAGTGTTAAAACCACCATGAGAACTTGCTCAGGTAATGAACTGCAAGTTGGCATGAATTAGTTCCATCCAGAATAGCACAATTGCCACTAATCTGGGAATATACTTTCTTGAGTAGTAGAGAGCGACTGGTAAGACATTAGGAAGTCCCAGAGGAGGTCGATAACTTGGCCCACTTCCATAGCAAATGAGATTGACTAAAAGTTATAAAATTACTTATATATACACAAAATATGAATTAGTTCCTACAAAGAAAGTTCACACCAGTTTCACCGTATTACTGTGATGAGGTTAAGATGTCAACTATACTCCAAAAACTCTACACACCACCAGCAATTTAAAAGAATTATATATTAATTTTAATACATACTATCTAATGAAACATGATCTGCACGAATGGTAAGTCATACGATAACTAAGGACGCTATCCACTACATGTACACAACACAACCTTGTACAATCAGTATCATTGTTGCAGCACCACTATTAACTGAAGAGAGGTGTGTGAATCTGTCATTGTAAGGTAAGTATGAGTGAAAGCACGCTCCAACAACCACGCTTGAGGTGTCTTTGGACAGCAATTGTGACCAAACACTGTACACTATTAAGGAATAGAGCAGCAATGCAACATTAGGATGAGTAGATATTGCTGAAATGAGTGGAAACTGTGTTCAGTAATAATTAGCATTAGTGTCAGTTCCATAATTAAATTCAACTGTAATGCCAATGTAGTGAAACCCGTTACAAATAGTGACAAATAGTGACAAATAGTGACCTTGCTACATCAATTAGCATTCTTATTACGACGTTGGATGTGTAGATATAATTGTAATATATGTTTAAGTATCGTGATTTAGATTTTAAGGTAACTGACAATCATTTAGATTAACTTCTATTTACATTTTGTGTACTCCCCACACTAAAAGTAAGTAGTGTGAAGCACCAAAACGATCAGTGTAGTGGGAAGCCTACCTTAGATATTAGGCTGGCCACACAACATATTGTAATCAGTGTACACTTCTGAGTATGTGGTTTTTGCAATTGTAGCACGACAAGCCACTGGAACAGATAGATCAGCGCCTATATATAAGAGAGCAACACTCTGGAAATTTAACTGTAACACAATTTCCTGTTCCCTACCCCACAAACTTCAACATTATACCTTGTAATACTTCAATACTGTATATTTTAACCATGCACTATGTTCAATATTGCTCATTGCCTAAGAAATTTATTTACAATGTATAACATGTATGTTGCTCAATGTAAGTTGCTAGTGCTCAGTTATGGCACCATAACCTCATATCTTGTAGCAATGCAAGATTATGTATTCTAATTATTGTGTGTAATACTGTCCACTGTCTAGAGTTTAGTTTACATTGGAAAGCAAGTGAAAAATTCTTTGTTGCACAACATAAATGAAACGTACTCATTTTTACAACTCTCAGGAAAAAATCCATTTAACCTGTAATATTGTGTAGTTTAATTACTTATTGTGTTTAACATTAACCATTGCGTAATGTGTAACTTCAACGTTAAGAAAAAAGTTTGATGCACAACACCATATACAAGTGATTGTATATTCGCCTATAGTGTTTGGTTACATAAGAACCAGTGTCCCCTGCAGATGATAGTCACTTATTTCCTGAAGATAGCCTAATTAGCAGAAAAGTAGTTCGAAATAAACAAAAATCATTAGAAGGAAAACACTGTACTTATTGTTAAACCTTAAAAACTCCTGGAATTTCGTAGCGAGCGCTTTTCGGCGGTAAATCTGGTGGTCGACAGTGAATCTTCGGGTTCAAACATGCTGTGGTGGTCTCTTACCACCAGCGAGTTTGAAAGTGTTTTTTGAGGGTGAGAGACCTTGTTCAGGGGCTGTCGCACTCGGAACTTTTCACAGGTCTATGATTCACGATTGGTAGTAATCAATCAGCGTACTGCATTCAGTGAGCTGTGCCACTGGCTTTGCAGTGCTGCTGTAACTGTATATGTTTCACATAAGAATAAACGCATGCTTAAGCTTTAATATTCCAGCATACTCCACGTCATAGATGGTTTTCTTAAAGCAAACACTTCAATATAGACTAGTTTCCAGTGGAACATCCGGACACAGCAGCACACCACGGCATTGTAACAGATGAGACTCAAATATTGAAGTCTCTTTACTCATCGTCATGAGACACAACTATTAATGTATTACACAATATACATCCAATAACTACTTTATTTTGCCATGGGTGGACAGTCTCCCCGTAGATCACGAGGAAAAGCTAAAGAATGAGGTAATACTGTACGTTTTAGGAATACACTTGGTGTAAGCAGTGGTATAAGGTATAACATATCGCTGAGCTGTATTAGAGGCAAGACGGCCAGAACCGTCATACATCGAACCATACACAGAGCTCAGAGTGTTCATTAAATTTTGTTTCGAAGAAGAAATGAAATGGGAAACAAAAATACAAACAGATCTATTTTAATTTTGTGCGCACCATTATTTCAAAAACTAGAGTCATACGTAGATATTTAAGTGTAGTAGAATAACTATAAATGTGATATGGGTCTAGAATTAGTAAACTCTGTGTGTTGTACTTGCAAATAATTCTGTATTTTAATGACACTGCAGCGCTTGGAAGTTTTCACCATCTTATATGAAAAGAGATACAACAGAATTCAGAAATTTTTCCCAATTAAATGATATTACCCCCAAGAATGTAACAGTACTAAAATAAACTAAACTTCGTCCCAACAGACCTCGGAAAGCCCAACGGTACCGACCGGTCGCCGTATCATCCTCAGCCCACAGGCGTCACAGGATGCTGATATGGAGGGGCACACCGCTCTCGGGGCCGTATGTCACTTTACGAGACCTGAGCCGCTACTTCTCAGTCAAATAACTCCTCAGTTTACCTCACAAGGGCTAAGTGCACCCCGCTTGCCAACAGCGCTAGACAGACCGGATGGTCGCCCATCCAAGTGCTAGCGCAGCCCGACAGCGCTTAACTTCGGTGATCAGACGGAAACCAGTGTTACCACTGCGGCAAGGTCGTTGACATTTGACAGTACTGAAATTTACAATGTATGTAAATAATATATTTCCTCCTTTTCAGCGGAGTTGTCTTATAGAACTGCAAAGATACTAAACCCTGACACCTTCTTGCAACATTGCGAGGTAACTGGAGAGACAATTCGAATTATTTTGAGAAAAACTGTCACTGTGACAATCCATGTCGCGAACAGCCCGATCGAGGTAGTTCCACAGATTCTCGTCAGGCTTTAGCGAGCGGTGTAGCGCACTGGTTAGCACACTTTCGTATACGTGAGGACAACAGTTGAAACCCGCGTCCGGCCATCCTGATTTAGGATTTACATGATTTCCCTAAATCGCTTAAGGCAAATGCCGGGATGGTTCCTTCTAAAGGTCACAGCCACTTTCCCCCTCCCTAATCCGAGCTAGTGTTCCATCTCTAATGACCCGTTGCCGACGGGACGTTAAACAGTGATCTCCTCCTCCTCGACTGGGTTTAAATTTGGGAAGTCAGGTGCCGCAAGGAGTATGGTAAACTCACCCTGGTGCTCTTCGAATACTCACGTACACAGCAAGCTGTGTGACAAATTGCATTTTACTGCTGGTACATGCCATCGACCCTAAGAAAAAACAAACTGCATGTAGGGGTGACATGGTCCCCAAGAATAGATGCGTATTTATGTTGATCCATCGTGCTTTACATAATGACATGATAACACAAGGAATGCCACGAAAACATTCTCTGGACCACAATGATCCCCCCTCCGGCCTGGTCCCTTCCTACGGTTGTTACAGGGCTGTACAGACCAACAGCCATCTGTCTGATGGAGCATAAGACGGGATTCATCTGAAAAGGCCACGTGTCACCACTCAGTGGACGTCCAGTTGGTGCACTAGCGTACAAATTCCAGCCTTCATCACCGATAAACAGCAAGCAGCATGGGTGCATGAACCAGGTGCTTGCTGCAGAGGCCCATACGCAGAAGCGTCCTCTGTAAGATTTCCGATGAGTCGCTATTGGTAACCCTTCAGTTCACTTGGATGTTCAGTTACTCAACAGCTGCACGTCTGTTTGCCTTTACACATCTCCCCTGCCATGTGGTACACCGCAGTTGCCTCAGTGTTGATTTTCGATAGTACCATTATACCATACACAGTATACACTGACCACGACGGCATGCAAACATTTTACAAGCGTAGCCGTTTCTGAAATGTTTCACCACTGACCCCTTTGGAAGTCAGGTAAATCACTCCATTAACATTATGATAGTGACCGCACAGTTTAGCACGTCTCCCGATACACTTTGTGTACCCTCCACTGCCAACGCTGCCACCTGCGGCCTGTGAACGATTACTTCACGCTAACGTCTAAAATACGCCGTGGTCACATCAATGTGACTAGACCGTGTATAACTCAGTTCCTCCCACAATAGTCTAATAATAAAGAAGAGGTTACAACATGTGAACACTTTTGTACGACACAGTTAATTTATTTCACTTTAATTTCAAATATCACGTCTCTACTTGTTCTGATCGCCCTCACTACAAGTACAGTCACTCACTGATCACAAGCTTACATCAATTTACCATTGCCGATTCCTTACAGTATGGTTGCCTTTTAATCATATACCAGCTCCCCTTATACGAAATTAATCCCGTGCTTCGTACTTATTATCTTAATCACGATCGCTTTTCTCTTATATGTACGGGTCATACTCGTGTGATGGCTCTGGTGCTACTGACTCACTCATTGAGACTAAACTATCTCCAGGCGCCAACCTGTTCCATCTAAAACTATGGGGCAGCCATCGGGCTGCGCTTTAACAAAGAAGCGTAAGGGTACATTTCGTCTGTCATGTACGGAACTGATAATTGTACTCTTATGTTCTTCAACTAATTGCTTTCAAAACCCTTGTGAAATAACGATTTTTCAAAATAAGAGAATACCCCTCAATTACTGAAAATGAAAATTGCCCACCAAGTGAAAAATAATCAGAAATTGCCATGGTTTCCTCATAGCTTGGAAACATAGGACTTTCTTTTTCAAACTTTGTACTTCACACATATTACATTCAGCCATCACTATTCTCTTTTACATTTACAAAGATATGTTGAATTTCAGATTCTATAGAACTATTCAGACACGAAAAGATCAATTTGAAAGTTACAACGACGTTTCGTTTCAGTCCATTTCAAAATTTATAAAAGGGCACGCTCAAAGAAAAATCTATAGTGACACATTTGTCAGAATTCTTCACTCCACATTTCGTTACTCACTTTAACCAAATAGCACATTCAAGTAAGTCTTTTAGTAAAAAAAAAGTATGTGTATGACAACAAATCGGGAAATCAATAAATTTTACCATATCATTCAAGTACGGTACGCCATAAATACGTACTTTTTTTCACAGCCCCGCTTCATTTGCTCTAAAGTTAGCACTGCTTATCTTAATGCTTCTGAAATCTCATAAACATGAATGACATTTAGTAAGACATTAATAGAAAATTTCAGTTTGCTAAAAAAAAATACCACAAATAAGAAAAAAATAATTTCGTGCATTCATGAATATATCTTTACACTGCACAGATAAACACACAGAGAGACACTACTGAGGTATCAAACAGGACCTGCACACACGCACATACTAAATCACTGTGATGCGCCACAAACTCATTCGCCTGTCACGTCGCTCTGGTTTAGAGCTGCATCACATGCACAACAGCTGTAATCCGTTCATCATAAGAATAAACCTGATGTAAGCAAACGCAAACGCGATGGTTGGTCAAAAGCCTTAGCACAAGTACACTGGTGTTGTTACATTCTTGGAAGTAGGTCCTACTTATAAATTATATATCATACTACTAATTTATGTTAAACGAAACTTTAAAATATTTAAATGTATTAACAGCCATCAACGTTTTTCTTAATCAAGCTTTAGCCACGTAGTTTTAATCTCAAAAATCGTGTACAGTCGCAGCCTTTGCAGCGTTGGGCTCTGATTATAGCGTTGTTGATGCGCAGTATGAAAACGGCTGAGGCTACTTTCTGTTCCATAGTGAAACATTTACGTGGAACACAGTTAAAAAGTGCCTAGAAATAGGCTGTTCTTAATGTTTTTCATAAATTTACGGAGATAATCGGCTTTGAAGTTTTTCCTGTGATCTATATAATGCAGTTGATAAATCAGGAAGCACTGAACGTGTAGCGCAGTCGGTAGCGTAATAGCGGAAACAACGCCATTATTCGTGCGTAGGTTCAAATCTCTCTAGCATTATTTTTTTTCTCGTTCAATGTGAAATACCTACATCTCGAAAGTATAAGACTCATCATCATTTTTATGAATAATACGTCTTCTTGTTCCTAACTACATATTGGGCGCGAAATTCCTGTTTCCATTTCACATATAAATTCTTAATTATGTATTTTTTATGAAGGACTGTTTACAAAAGTTGTTTAAATTAATAAAACCTAACAATTTAATTTTTAAGGCAAAAATGAAAGACCAAATCCTTTTTACTAGGACTATGTGCATCGTTTTATACCACAGAGATATATAAGCATCGTAGAAACATGAAAAACAATCATTTTCACAGCATCGAGCACATCGTACAAATGCTCCATTTTTACATTTGCTACTCTACCACTACAACATGAACCCAACGGTACTGATCTGGAGCCAAGCTGTGGGATTTGATCCGAGAAGTAACAAGACTGTTAAACTGCCAGACGCACTGCAACTAAAGCACGCAGCTTCTTCACATGTGACTGCCGCACGCTGGTGGGATGTAGAACGGCACGTCATAAAAGAAAAAGAGAAAATGCTGCGCCTGGTTGGTTTCGTGGATTCTGTTGTTGATAGGCTCGTTATCAACGTATCATGTGACAGTTCCAGAACTGAAATGTATCTCTCGGATTCGGATAAGGAAAGAGCTAAAAGATCTTCAGTGGCTTCAATATTTAACTATACGTTGAAATCCATCAATACTCTCTTACGTTACACACAGCTTATGCAGAGAAATTACCCTGTGCTTAAGTCCGGAATTTTCATCATTCTTGTGTTTAATTACAATAGTACGTTAATTAAAGACGATAACGTATTGCGGTTTTCGTCTAGTTGTCTAAGGAGCGTATTGTGGGGGATTTGCAATGTATTATTTCATTCTGCTTAAAAATTAAATGACATTCGAAGCTATATTGCTCCTTTGCTCGTCTCTTTTTACGTGTGAACTGCAGCTGGCCGGCCAGTGCTGTCCAAGTTAAATGCGCCGGTAAAGGTGTTGTCCCGTATTACCGTCCATCCGATGTGCGCGTAACGCACAGCGCAAAACGTACACTTATAATCGTACTTGACAGTACTCGAGACAGCTTGGCTGCAGTCCCACGTCAAGCGAAAATTCAATGAGGTTCCAGAAAACGCGGAAGAATACATAATGCGTTGTTTAAATCAGATTTTTTATTATGATGAGCGGATTATAGTCAATAGCTGGCCAGCACGAGCTGTTGTCAGTAAATGGAGGTGATGTTTGTATTCGCTGGATTCTCCCCCTCCTATCCTTTGCTTTAGTCACTGCTCGAAGTCTCGCCCAACGGCCAGCCGGCCGCGGTGGCCGAGCGGTTCTAGGTGCTTCAGTCCGGAACCGTGCAGCTGCTACGGTCGCAGGTTCGTATCCTGCCTCTGGCAAGAATGTGTGCGATGTCCCTAGGTTAGTTAGGTTTAAGTAGTTTTAAGTCTAGGGGACTGATGACCTAAGATGTTAAGTCCCATAGTGCTCAGAGCCATCTGAACCATTTGAACCCAAGGGCCAGATTCCTCTCCGCTGCACCATTCTGCAGTCTAATGCTGCGACTCCTTCGGATGGCTCTCGACACTTAACAACACATCACGCTATTTGAGCCACAGCTTCTTCTGGTAATTTCCCTGCAGCTACTCGCACCCGTCACAGCACCTAGCAAGTGTCGCATGTGCCGGGACCACTGTTTCTATCTTTTAAATCGCAACATTTTAACGGAACAGTTTAAGTAAGTGGCTGCGTAGCTGAATACGCTCAAAGGAATATATTTTAGAGTAAGTCACTAAACTACATACACTCCTAATTTCTGGATATTGTACATTACAAGAGTAGCAATACACAATCACAAACTTAAGTAGAAGGAAACGTGGTGGAATATACCGACAAATTATTGACATTGTTACTGACTCTTGCAGAATATCACGCTAAATTATTGGTTCAACATGGCTAATTTTACGCACTATTTTCCTCTTCCTCCTCTTATGGGGCTAACAGATCTCTGGCAAAATTTTCTTTACATTCTCAATATGTTTATTGCCATGGTGCTTAGCATTTCTATAGTCTTTAAGTTCCATTGTGTTTGAGCAGTTCAGTAATATAACTTTGTATTGTCCCTTAAGTAAATGATGGAACTTTATTTATGTCATGATCATCCTTCTTTGACGGAACATGTGTACGTATTAGCTGGTCGGTGTGGCCGAGCGGTTCTAGGTGCTTCAGTCTGGAACCGCGCGACCGCTACGGTCGGAGGTTCAAATCCTGCCTCGGGCATGGATGTGTGTGATGTCCTTAGGTTAGTTAGGTTTAAGTAGTTCTAAGTTCTAGGGGACCGATGACCTCAGATGTTAAGTCCCATTGTGCTCCGAGCCATTTGAACCATTTGTACATATTAACACCACATCCCCAACCTCGTAAATAATAAGATGCACCAGTTTATCATACTGACTCTTTCTTGCTTAAAATCTTCTAATTAGAGTTTGTTCAGTCCTCTCGATTCTTTCCTTCCAAGTAACGTCTTTATCTGGTGTTTGTTAACGTGTCACTAATTATACTTCCCAAACTTGGTTACATAGTATTTCCACTGCAGTCATGAGGGACATTGCTGATAACCTCTTTAAATGTGCTAAACCATTGTGCCCTGTTACTATGTGTATTGAGACAATATACTCTGGATAATCTCTTAATTTCCTTCATCAATGGTGCAGCGGGGATCAATACTACCCTATATCTTCATACATATATTGGTTCCACATTATACCGTCTCAGTGCATCGTTCCCCGCCTTACTAATAAATTGTCTCACACTGTCAATGATTATATACTTGGGCAAGTATACCTTATCAAAGTTGTCTTTGGCCATCGTCTCTGCCTTCTTGCTACCAGTGGCTTTCTTAAGGCGTATAGTTGTACGTAACGCGAGAATAGCTCAGTTGCCACCACTATGTAAGTTACTCCTACGCTAGAAGGGGCTTAGAAGGACCAGTGTGACTGCTTCTTTTGGTTCTTTTTAGAGTACAGTATGTGTAAATCTTTTAAGTTATACCATAGAAGTTATTGTGTATTGACATATCTCACATGTCTTTAATTGTTTCCTTATTCGCCTCACCATATTAAAAAACCGACAGTCTCCTCGAAGATTTTCCATACATTTCTTCGGACCAAAATGCCCACAGTTAAGGTGACTGTACCATACGAGATTTCTATAACTCTTCGTTTCCATTGTTTCTGTGCTACATTGTGTCATCACACACAAAGTACTACGTTTTGATTCTGTCTTCACCGGCAATATTATATTTTCTCGTGATTAACACTAGATTTTCATTTTAGTTTTGCTCTCTACTGATGTACTTTATTATTTGTCGTAATACTTCTTCATTTGTAACCCCTTTTATAAGACAAACACTATTTTCCCCCGGCTGAATCGTGTTGGGTCTCTCTAGGCCTAAGGGCAAACGAACAGGGCATGTAATGAATATCAAAATCAAATTCTTGCAGAGCAAACATACACACCATTAGTCTGCTGTGACTAAATCGACATGATAACATAAATGAGAGGGGCTTCTGGTCTGCTACAACAATTCCTTTTCGCCCAACCGGGTAGTACCTAAACTTTGTGAATCCGAACATTACTGCCAATGTTCCCTTCTCAATTGTGGAGTACTTTTGACGCTGGACATTTAATACCCGATTTGTTCATCACTTAATTTTTCTGCTTGTATTAAGTAATTTTTTTTTCATCCCTAGATGTTTGAGGCCGCTCCATATACGTTTGACGTCGGGCCAATCCTGAAACCCCTATATGTTCCTCTCACTCTCAGCCGGTTCCGTACCACTTCTCAGCCTCCATCCCTCATCTCTATCTTCACGTTAGCTCCACTGTTATCCCTCTAATCCATCGGTCACTCTGTCTACGTGGTATCTGAAAACATAACCGCCGCGTCCTATACCTCATCTGTTTCTCCGTTCATTTCTCCATTCTTGTTCAAAGCGCATCCCGCGCTGCAGTATTACGTCTCTTTGCACTTCTGGCTGCCTGTTGTCGCGTTTTAATAGCGCAAATATGGTCTAATCCTGCTCCACTGAGTCAATGACGTTCCTATTAAATGGCCACGTACTTCACATTGGGATCTTTATACCATCCATCGCACCATATTTCGCTAATCGTAGGGTGTCTGTTTCTCTCCAATTCCTTTTCAAGAACTTATCTTAAGTTCCATCCATTCTCCAGCTATATAGGGGATTACACATAGAAATTATAATATCGTCATGTTTACTCTTAAACCAACATTTGTTTAGAACCTTTTTTTTTTAATTCTGCGTACTTTAAGCGTTTCTTTTCTAGCCACGTATCCCAGTTATTTGCTTCGTGTTTCATTTAATTTACGATGTCAGCAACTTTTGTTTTATTACTCAATATTCCCGGCAGTAACCTGTGGAAATTTCTTATGAATAAAGAGGAATGTTACTTTCGTTTGGTGTTTAGTTTACTGAATTTAAAACTATGTATAAATTTCACATGGGGCATCTTGGCCACTGGTGCAGTTCGGCCACTTTCTGAATTTGCGTCACTGCGTAGTTTGCTATTGGTTGCCTATTTAACCTGCTATTCAGTAGCTTCTTGTGCTTTGTGTACTTCTCCTACCACTTAGTTCGTGTCTTCTACATTCTGTTCGATGTATTTTACACGTTTATTAGTTTCCTCTTGCCTTTGCATAGTCACATTTACCAGAACAACTACCGCAACTACTTTCTAACCTTACATTCTCATGCTGCTGTCTTTGATGTTCCTTTATTTTCTTAATTACTGTTTGCGCTTTCGCTAGTTGTGATTTTATGTGTAAGTTTATTTCATTTTTTCTTCCTTTGTTTCTTTATTTTTTCATCTACCCTTGCCCCCCACGTTTCAAATATTTCCTTGATATTCTCCTCTTGTTTCTTCAATTTTTATTAACTGGCAATGATGACTCGATTATTTCCTTTAACGCTTTAATTTCTTTAATATCTTCCTTCTGTTCCCTTCGTATTTTCGTCAGTGACTCCATTAATTTTTTGAGATCGATACTAGTTCTTACCCTTGTTTTTGGCGTTTCTGCAGACACGTCATACCCAAACTCTTTGCTCGCTACCTTTCTTTCGCAGCTTTCTGTTCTGGGTGCGTTCCTGTTTCCCACGTTTATTGTTTGGGGTGTGGCTAAGTTTCCGGCGCTTTCCTGTACTGTGCTGTACTGAAAGGAGAATTCAGTCCGGCCACTGCTCAGACATTCCTCTCCATTATACTTCCTCCCGTTTAATTTCAACTTCTGGTAACAGTTATTTTTCTTCCTCTAAATTCGATTCATAATCGTCCTTATCTGATACACGCTCTTTTTTTTATCTTATCTGTGCGCAGTTTTGGCTCTATTTTTGCAGCTTCAGGTTTATTGTAATGTTCCTGGAATATTACAAAATTTCTATAAATGTATAAAGTTCTGAAATACCACTTCTCATCACACGCAGTTTTAATCACTTTCTAGCCTGTGCTGCTCTGTTAAAGCATTTCTACAGCGATAATTTTGATTAATGGCTTACAGCAACTTTCCACACTTATATTCTAGATTTTCTACTGTTGCTGGCTGCTGTACTTCTAGCTGCTGCTATGATGATGCATCTGCTTGATCCTTTGTCTTGTTCTGTGATTTGGCTCCTTGTTCTTTCTTGTAGCAATTGTTCCGTCGTATCCAAATGTTTGAAAACGGCTCTTGCACTCGTTCCACTTTTCCTACGATCGCCTCTGAAGATCTGAGCAGTTCGTGTTGTTATGTCGTCATCCGTCAAAAGTAATTTGGGATCTTATTTTTCTCTCCAAGCCTGCATCCGAAGACTTAAACTGTTCGGTGTTGCCACGCGGCCCCTAATGTAGTGTGTCACCCGTATTATTTGTTGATTTATACTTAATTGCTACTTGATACCATTTGCCTGGTCGGAAAATAGGACCTCGGACGTTCATAAGTAGCTAGTTTTTGAGAGTGATCTTTATCCCTAGATACAGTGGGTCACACAATTCGCGAGACCCTCGCCTAATCGTTATGCTCAACTGCAAAGCTTTGTTGTCAGGTACAGAGCGTAACAGACTGGGAGAGACAATGCTACCCAACATAGTAACATGGGTAACTAGTACATATTACACGAAATGAAAGCTGAGAGGAAAGCAGTTATGTACGACGATCACAGCTAGGAAAACAACTCACGCATTTTTTTCTGTAGTGGACATCGCGAACGGATTTTCAATCCGCTTTTCAAGTGGCTCTGAGCACTACGGGACTTAACTGCTGAGGTCATCAGTCCCCTAGAACTTAGAACTACTTAAACCTAACTAACCTAAGGACATCACACACATCCATGTCCGAGGCAGGATTCGAACCTGCGACCGTAGCGGTCGCGCGGTTCCAGACCGTAGCGCCTAGAACCGCTCGGCGACACCGGCCGGCAATCTGCTTTTCAGAAATGGTTCAAATGGCTCTGAGCACTATGGGACTCAACTGCTGAGGTCATTAGTCCCCTAGAACTTAGAACTAGTTAAACCTAACTAACCTAAGGACATCACAAACATCCATGCCCGAGGCAGGATTCGAACCTGCGACCGTAGCGGTCTTGCGGTTCCAGACTGCAGCGCCTTTAACCGCACGGCCACTTCGGCCGGCAATCTGCTTTTCACCAGGGAATTATACACTAAGATACTCATGAATGACACGTTCTTCTATACATCCCTTTTGTCGTAGTTTCGGTGCAAGGAGACCTTAATAAACGTTAAGATGCTAAATTCGTCTGAGGAACATTATTCTGACATCCCTAACACATTATAATGGAAAAGGTACTTACAAGACACGTAATTTCTTGAATTAGATGTCTGACAGGAATTATGAATGACTTGAAGTAGTCATGATTACAACAGATTAAGTCGACAGACTTTTAGTGACAGCTACACGGGCACACAGGCTGGAGCCACGCTAACAACACTTATTCGGTGACAAAACAGACAAAAGAGATCTTTTTCTGCACACTTCGTTAAGAATCGCTAGAAGACACACTGCACCATGACGTTCGGACAGGCCTTGCGATGGTTTCCGCCCACCAGCTTTGTCAGACGATAGAACGGTGACAAGTGTTAGGAGTGGCGGATCGCTAGTGATTTTCTCGAGAGTGAAACTTGCATTCTAATGCTCTCGTCCACTGGTTTCAACATATTCTATTGATGTTGCTTCTAAAATATTAGGGTAAATCTGACAAATATAACCAAACAACAGTTTCCTCTAAAGATACGTAATTAATACAAGAAGCCACTGGGCGTCATGGATCGATCTCAAGACAAGCGTTCTAACGGTACCCAAAGATAAATATACCATGGACTTGCGGGGTGAGTGGTTATTACTTTTATTAAAATAATGTCTTAAGTGCACATATTACAGAAAATTACTCGAAATACAGTGTCAAATGTAAGCCCAATTATTGTTTGTAATTCGTATATAAAACTACAAATGTATACAGTCGATTGTGTAATAGCATGAAAAGAAACCTGTGCAACAGAGAACAGAATTGCAGCCAATAAATTTCTCGAGGCCATCGTAACCAAACAAATAATGATGTTTTTATTTATTGTTATTGGATACTAACACAGAAACTGCATTTTGTGTGCAAGCAACATCAAGAATTTTAAATGACTCCAACATTTGCCCCTATCGCCATCAATCCAACAAGAAGTGGGTCTGACATAAGGGGAGCCGATTTCCAGACTGCTGGTCCGTTTTCGTTTCGTGGTCTTTGCCCTATTTTTTTCGACATTTTCTCCGCTGTATCTGATAATATTCTGATAATCGGTGTACGTTTCTTTGCCTTTTATTGAAGTACAACGTCTGGTGGGGTGATTAATAATCAACATAAGTAAATTATTGCGTAATCCCAGCTAATCGTCTATTTGTCAGCGTTTTCGCGTTCTCACACCTTAGGAACACCCGAACGAAGTATTATTATATTGCTCGTGGAAAACGTACCTCATTCAGGTTGGTAAATGAGCCGCTCGATGCAGAGAGACAAAGAAAGATCTACATCTACATGGATACTCTGCAAATCACATTTAAGTGCCTGGTAAAGGGTTCATCGAACCACCTTAACAATTCTCTATTGTTCCAATCTCGTACAGCGAGCGGAAAGAACGAACACCTATATCCTTCCGTACGAGCTCTGGTTTCCCTTATTTTATTATGCTGATCGTTTCTTTCTATGTGGGTCGGTGTGAACAAAATATTTTCACATTCGGAGGAGAAAGTTGGTAACTGGAATTTCGTGAGACGATTCCTCTGTAACGAAAAGCCTTTGTTTTAGTTATCTCCACCCCAAATCATGTAGCATTGCAGTGACTCTCTCTCCCCTATTTCGCGAAAACGCTATACGTGCTGCCCTTCTCTGAACTTTTTCGATGCACTCCATCAGTCTTATCTGGTAATGATCCCACATAGCGCAGCAATATGTTAAAAGAGGACGGACAACTGTAATGTAGGCAGTCTCCTTAGTAGATCTGTTATATTTTCTAAGCGTTCTGCCTATAAAACGCGTCCAGTTTTTTGTTTGCCTTCCCCTCAACATTTTCTATGTGTTCCTCCAAATTTAAGTTGTTTGTAATCCTAATTCAGGGGTATTTAGTTGAATTTGACTGATTTATCCTGTAACCGAAGTCCAACGGATTCCTTTTAGCACTCATGTAGATGACATCACACTTTCCGTTATTTAGGGTCAATTGCCAATTTTGGCACCATACAGATATCTTTTCTAAATCGTTTTGCAATTTGTTTTGATCTTCTGATGACTTTATTAGTCGATAAACGACAGCGTCATCTGCAAACAACCTAAGACGGTTGCGCACATTGTCTCCCAAATCGTTTACGTAGATGAAGAACAGCAAAGAGTCTACAACACTACCTTGGGGAAAGCCCAATGTCACTTCTGTTTTACTTGATGACTTTCCGTCAGTTACTACGAACTGTGATCTCTCTGACAGGAAATCACGAATCCAGTCACATAACTGAGACGATATTCCATAAGCACGCAATTTCACTACAAGCCGCTTGTGTGGTACAGTGTCAAAAGCTTTCCGTAAGTCCAGAAATACGGAATCAACTTGAAATCCCTTGTCAATAGCACTCAACAAATGGTTCAAATGGCTCTGAGCACTATGGGACTCAGCTGCTGAGGTCATTAGTCCCCTAGAACTTAGAACTAGTTAAACCTAACTAACCTAAGGACATCACAAACATCCATGCCCGAGGCAGGATTCGAACCGGCGACCGTAGCGGTCTTGCGGTTCCAGGCTGCAGCGCCTTTAACCGCACGGCCACTTCGGCCGGCAGCACTCAACACCTCATGCGAGTTAAGAGCTAGTTGTGTTTCACAAGAACGATGTTTGCTAAATCCATGTTGACTGTGCGTCAATAGATCGTTTCCTTCGAGATAATTCATAGTGTTCGAACACAATATACGTTCCAAAATCCTGTTACATTTCTACGTTGATAATATGGGTCTGTAATTTAGTGGATTACTCCAACTACCTTTGTTGAATATTGATGTGACCTGTGGAACTTCCCAGTCTTTGGGTATGGATCTTTCGTAGAGCGAACGGTTGTATTGACTGTGAAGTATGGAGCTATTGAATCAGCATACGCTGAAAGGAACCTAATTGGTTTACAGTCTGGACGAGAAGACTTGCTTTTATTAAGTGCTTTAAATTGCTTCACTACCCTGAGGATATTTACTTCTACGTTACTCATGTTGTCAGCTCTTCTTGATTCGAATTCTGGAATATTTACTTCGTCTTCTTTTGTGAAGGCATTTCGGAATGCTGTGCTTAGTAGCTCTCAGAGAAGGCATTGATTGGATCTTGCCGCTAGCATCCTTTACATACGACCAGAGTCTCTTCGGATTTTCTGCCAGGTTTGGAGACAACGTTTCATTGTGGAAACTATAATAAGCATCTCTTCTGTAAAAGATCGCCAGTCTTAGGGATTTTTGCGTCTGTTGAAATTTGGCATGTTTGTTCAGTTGTTCCTGCAACAGTGTTCTGACCCGTTTTGTGTACCAAGGAGGATCAGTCCCGTCGTTTGTTGATTTATTTGTTATAAATCTCTCAATTGCTGCCGATACTATTTCTCTGAATTCAAGTCACATCTGGTCTACACTTATATTGTAGTTTGGAAGGAGTGGAGATTGTCTCTCAGGAAGGTGTCAAGTGATATTTTATCTGCTTTTTTGAATAGGTACTTGTATATTTTTCTTTTATTATTTGAGGATTTGGGGGTTACAATTTCAAAAAAATGTTGTTCAAATGTGTGTGAAATCTTATGGGACTTAACTGCTAAGGTCATCAATCCCTAAACTTACACACTACTTAATCTAAATTATATTAAGGACAAACACACACACCCATGCCCGAGGGAGGACTCGAACCTCCACCGGGACCAGCCGCACAGTCCATGACTGCAGCGCCTGAGACTGCTCGGCTAATCCCGCGAGGCGGTTACAATATCCAATCTCCCTACGACAACCCTGTGTTCAATAATACCTGTATACGTTTTGATGCTCGTTATTAACTCAGGATTATTTGTTGCTATGAGGTCAAGTGTGTTTTCACAACCGTTTACTGTTCACGTGGGCACATGAACCAACTGCTCGAAATAATTTTCAGAGAATGCGTTTAGCACAATTTCGGATGATGTTTTATATGCGTACCTCCGAAATGATACATTTCTTATCGCCAATATATCGATGGTAAATTTAAGTCACCACCAACTATAATCGTATGAGTCAGGTACGTGCTTGAAATCACACTCAAGTTTTCTTTGAACCTTTCAGGAATTGTATGATCTGAATTGGGAGGTCGGTAAAAGGATCCAGTTATTATTTTATTTCGGTATCCAACAATGACCTCTGCCCATAATAACTCACAGGAACTAAGAACTTCAATTTCGCGACAATATGAACTATTTCTAACAGCAACAAGCACGACACCGCCAACACTGTTTAACCTATGCTTTCTGACCATCGTTAGGTTCTTCGCAAAAATTTCGGCTGAGCTTATCTCCGGCTTTAGCCAGCTTTCAGTGCTTATAACTATTTGAGCATCAGTGCTTTCTATTAGAGCTCTGGTACTTTCCCAACACAGCTACGACAATTTAAAACTATAATACCGATGGTCCTGTTACTAGGTTCTTCCTGTGTTCGACCTCCACCCTTTGTGACTGAAGCCCTTTTTGTGTTTCCCATGACCTCCTAGCCTAAAAACATCGCCCAGTCCACGCCACACAGCCCCTGCTACTCGTGTAGCCTCCTTGTGTGTATAGTGGACTCCTGACCTATTAAACAGAACCCGAAGCCCAACAACCCTTTGGCGCAAGTCGAGGAATCTGCAGCCGACAAGGTCGCACAACCGTCTGACCCTCTAATCGGCTCCTTACCAGAGGTCCGCAATCGGTCCTGTCGACTATGCTGTAAATGGTCAGCTTTGGTTTCATCTCGCAAGCAAGACTGACAGCCTATACAACTTCTGTTAGCCATTCGAAACCAGAGGGAACCTCTTCTGATCCAAAGTGGCACACATCATTGGTACAGACGTGAGCCACCACCTGCAGTTGGCTGCACCCTGTGCTCTTTATGTCATCTGGGAGTACCCCTTCCACGTTTGGAATGACTCCACCCGGAACTCACACAGAGTGCACATTGGCTCTCTTCCCCTCCTTGGCAGCCATGTCCGTAAGCGTCCCCATAAAGCGCCTAAAGCTGGAGCTCCCAAGAATCATAAATCCCACCCCCAGTGATAGTCCGGATCTTGAAGGCTGAGAGGTTTTCTCTAAAACAGGATAGGCGATGGCGTCTGGCTCTGCGACAGTGTCAGCCACAGACAGCACTTGGAATCCGTTTGTCAGACTAATTGGGGAGGCCTTACGTGCCATACCCTGGGAAGTCTTTCATCACCTGTTACCCCCTGTGGCGACCTCCCATTAGACCACAGGTGAGGTGTCAACCTCAGTGCGAGCAGTAACTGGGCTGGCCACCGGTGAGGAGTGATCAGAGTTCTCGGACGTGCTGGACGTTCGTTGAATCCCCATTGCTGGCCCACACCAGTGGTGCTCATCCACTACAGCCTCAAGCTGTGTAACTGAAGCGATCACAGCCTGGAGCTGAAAGCGAAGTGTCACGAACTCGACTCACATCTGCACACAACAATCACAGTACCTATCCATACTAAAGACCGTCGAAAACTAAACTACCCAGATAAACGGACTATCGGCACATGCTGCGGAACTCTACTGTAAACACTGACTACAACGCAGTAACTGTGTCTATTAAATTACATTAATATGCAGAGATTCAAAAACCTAACTACCGAAGCTCTCAGGTGAGACTATATAATTTGCCCCTGATTAGGAACTTGTAACATGTCACAAAATCGGTTTACTTTCCGGCGTAGCCGTCCGGTGTCGCTGAGCGGTTCTAAGCGCTTCAGTCTGGCACCGCTACGGTCGCAGGTTCGAATCCTACCTCGGGCACGGATGTGTGTAGTGACCCTAGGTTAGTTAGGTTTAAGTAGTTCTAAGTTCTAGGGGACTGATGACTTCAGGTGTTAATTCCCATAGCGCTCAGAGCCATTTGAACCTTTCCAGCGCAAACGAAAACGTGAGAACTGTGGCTACTAGATATTAAATTAGCAGATATTAAATTAACACGCAGAAACTCGAGAAACTGAACTATCAAAGCACACAGATTATATTATAAACTTCACTCCTGGTTAGGAACTCGTTGATGTCACAAAATCAGTTACTACCCTGTTGCTGTGACTGTCTCGGCCGGCTGCTGCTGTCTGACTAGCTGCATATTGGAATATGATCAGATGTACCGAAAAAAAATCGAATGAAAAAAACTACGACCAAGACTTGAACGGCGGTCTAACGGCCCGACTGCTGACCTCGCTTGTCTAGACGCGTAGGATTAGGTGTACGCAAGCTACAGCGTGAAAACACGATTTTCCTTTATCAGTTTTGACCTCGATTAAAAAAAAAAAAAGAAACTCGGGAATGTCGAACAAAAATGCGAAGCACGTGTCTCTTTATTTTCAGTATGGAACATTCTTGCAAAACTTCATCAAAATCGGTGATCCACATGTCAAACCTTCCCTTGTAAGCCTTTCTCTAGACGGAGGAGGACATCACGTATGACGAGAAATCAGAATGACGAAGAAGGTCGGCGTTCTTCACTTGACACTGCCAGAATTGAAGGGGGTCATTCGATGTGAGTTAAGATATTTATTGCTGGGGAGTATTGAACACAAGACCTCCTGTAGTACACCAAACAACATCACCCCCTCACCCCCCCCCTCCACCGCGGACACACACATACAGCGTGAAACTAAAAATGTAGGGTAGCTTGCGTAAGATTCGCATTTTCAACTGCTTCCTTCTAGCAGCAGTCGTACTATGTGAAAATAAGGAGAAAATGAAAAAAAGAGGGTTATGTTATTCGTATGCTTTGGCTTTAGAAATTGACTCTTATTTTGCTACGAACGTTGATGCAGAAAGGCAGTATTATACTGTGAAGGATATCAGTTAGTACGCAGAACTGAAAACAACGGTTTATTGTCAGCAGTCAAAGAAAGTATGGTTTCCGGATGGCGTCTGACACTTATGCACAAATAGTGTGTTCCTGCAGAATTTCGAAAATATGTAATGCTAAAGTATATATCTCTTTTCTTACAGAAAATAGGTCGGAAGTTTGCTCATCCGTTCGATCCATTTTAAACATAACTCAAGTTCATGCAATTATGGACCACTATCGAGGAAATCGAATTCAAAAATTATCGGTGCTGTCCGGATAATGTAATATGTTCAGACTATATTTGGGGATTGGTAGCGCCCTGATGCGTAAAATGAGGTCCTAGGATCAATATCAAGGGCCAAGGGGACAGAAGTACGAACGTGGAGTCAGAGAAAACAGCCCAGTACATGTAACAAAGGACGCACGTGAAATGGTACCTCAGACAACGTACTAAATACCTGAGAACGTTCTACCGAGTCTCGAGCGACAATTTATTTGGCCTGAAAATAACACTGCAGCCGCTGCTGGCGGGCACAGACCTCAGAACCTAACGCTTGAGACGACACGCTACGGTAACAGAACGTCCTAGATCACAGGAGGGCTTAAATGACGACAATCGGAAGATAAAATGTATATATAGCACGACTTGGACGTCATTCAGAACTTCATACACCAAGACTGATAACGGATAATAGCCACAAAGTACTCGCACAGCTCACGGAATAGCCACGGCTTGAAGAAAACACTACAGTGGCTGCTATTGGTCGGTGCATACTCCGGACAGAACACCTGACACAGAGCGCATCACAGACGGAGAGCCTAGCACAACATAGATATACCTATTGGACTTGTTCCACACTGGAATTAGTATCAGGCAGCAGCTGAAGAAGACTGCGAGTCACACATCTGAAATATCGTGCAAGAAAGACGCGAATGACAGGCAGAAAGCCGTTGTTCAACAAGATTAAGGAACGATAACAAGGACCATTCCCTTATAAACAGCATTACAGATTATAAGTTGCTCCTCCGTGTAATGACACATGTGTAGATTTGAGATTTCTCATTGGTGCCATCTACACAACATGATCAAAAGCATCCGGAAACCTGCTGAAAATGACTTATAAGTTCGTGGCACAATCCATAGACAATGTTGGAGTTCAGTATGGTGTTGGCCCACCCTTAGCGTTGATGACAGTTTCCGCTCTCGCAGACATACGTTCAATCAGGTGCTGGAAGGTTTCTTGCGGAATGGTATCCCATTCTCCACGGAGAGCTGCACTGAGGAGAGGTATCGATGTCGATCGGTGAAGTCTGGCACGAAGTCGGCCTTCCAAAACATCCCAAAGGTGTTGTATGGGATTCAGGCCAGTCCGTTACAGGGATGTGATTGTCGTGCAACCACTCCGCCAAAGGCGGTGCATTATGAACAGGTGCTCGATCGTGTTGAAAGATGCAATCACAATCCCCGAATTGCTCTTCAACAGTGGGAGGAAAGAAGGTACTTAAAACATCAATGCAGGCCTGTGCTGTGTTAGTGCCACGCAAAACGTTCAAGGGGTGCGAGCCCCCTCCATCAAAAACGCTACCACGCCATAACACCACAGCCTCCGAATTTTAATGTTGGCACTACACACGCTGGCACATGATGTTCACCGGGCATTCGCAATACCCACACCCTGCCATCGGATAGCCACATTGTGTACCGTAATTGGTCACTCAACACAACGTTTTCCCACTGTTCAATCGTTCAATGTGAACGCTTTTTACACGAAGCGAGGCGTCGTCTGGCATTTCCCAGCGTGATGTGTGGCTTATGAGCAGCCGCTCGACCATGAAATCCAAGTTTTCTCACCTCCCACCTAAATGCCATAGTATTTCCAGTGGATGCTGATGCAGTTTGGAATTCGTGCGTGACACCTGGATAGATGTCTGCCTACTGCACATTACGACCCTCTTCAACTGGCGGCGGTCTCTGTAAGTCAACAGACGAGGTCGGCCTGTACGCTTTTGTGCTGTACGTGTCCCTTCACGTTTTCACTTCAGTATCACGTCGGAAAAAGTGGACCTAGGGATGTTTAGCAGTGTGGAAAACTCGCGTACAGACCTATGACACAAGTGACACCTAATCACCTGACCACGTTCGAAGTCCGTGAGTTCCGCGGAGCGCTCCATTCTGCTCTCTAACGGTATCTAATGACTACTGACGTCGCTGATATGGAGTACCCGGCAGTAGGTGGCAGTACAATGGACCTAATATGAAGAACGTATGTTTTTAGGGGTAGCCGGATATTTTTGATGACGTAGTGTATTTCCGTTCTTTGCTATCACCGAATTCCACGTTACATGCACCACCAATTGATGTTATGTGTGCCTTTTACACATTACTACCCTCTTGGCAAACTGACTGAGCGCTGGTGCAGCATGTTTCCTGTTAGCAGTGTATTCACAGCATATGTTATATGCAATGGAGGATTCAGTCAACGCTAAATGTCTCATCTGTCTGAAGCAGGCTAGGGTGCTGTAACAGCAATACGTGAACAAGGATTTTCTAATATCTATACAGTAAGGACTATGGGTCTTCACAAGTCGACAGTTGCGTGGTGGATCAGATGAAAGGAAGATGATGGTAATCTGAACAAACGAGCTCATACTGGTGCTCACCGCAAAACAACAGTAGCTCAGGATTGGCAGATACGCCACTTTAGTGAAAACCACCTATTAGTCAACCCACGACAAATTCAGAAAGCTTTGAGACTCCTTGTTAGCAGCAGAACAGTCTTTCGTGTTATAAGAGAGGATGGACTGCGAGTGTGAAACGCTGCTCAGAAAAAGACATTATCTATTTCTTACAGAGAAGCCCGCCTTGTTTTTGATGCTGCAAATATCGGAAGACGTGTTCAGCTTTGGAGGTGTGTCGTTTTAGCAGATCAAAAAGTTTTCTCTACGGCCTAGACAGGAAAAGTATTTATTTATCCGCCAAAAGTTGCTACGTATATTCGAAGATATATTTACAGTTGCCAAAGAAGTGGTAAGGAATCAGTAATTGTATGGGCATTGATATAGGGCGAGGGATGTGGGCTCCAGTGGGAACTAGAATGAAAACTGGATGCGCCCATCTATATTCCCGTTCTGGAGAATGCCTATTCATATGTCACGTGTGGTTAAGAGATGGTTCGATGACTACAGGTATATTAGTATTTTGAAACGGCCACCTAAGGGAACTGACATGAATCCAGGTAAGAATATGTGGGCAGAAATGGTTAGGATTATAAAGGAAAAGGAACATTCACAATTTGTTCGCCACCTGCTTTCTGGTGCGATTCATGACGCATGGAACGAACTTTTGGAATGTGCTAGTTATGTGGCTAGAGTTGTTGGCGCAATGTCCAAAAGGCTTCGAAGCCTTGTGGAAGGAGAAGGCGGCTATACGCGCTACTGAGCAGCAGTAGCGCAGCTGTTATTTTTTGTTGACCTATCAGATTCAGAAAAGTCTCTAATTTATTTTTTGTGAAGACGTATAATTTCATTTCATGTTAAGGGAAATCTACGAGTTTAAACTGAACGACAAAAGTTAAATTTCAACGGGATGTGTAATATTTAATTTTCCAAGACAAGAATTACTCATTTTCTATATCCATCCAATCGCAAAAAATACATGGATATACAAAAAGAGCAATAAAAAACAATTCAGCAGTAACTGAAAAAATAGAGGAGAAGTTCGCAGATGAAGTCGTAATTGGACAGGGAAGATCGGGCTAGAAGGAGAGGTAAGCAGGCCTGGAAAAAAAGAAAGTAAAATACCTAATAGACTTCGAGTGGCTGTGAAGCAGAAGGCTGCTATGCGCGATTATGAACAGCATTAGCAGAAGAATTTTATTTATTAATTTATGGGACTTTAGTTTGTGACTTCTAAACAGTATTACTTCACCAGATCCAACGTTTGTTTACTATAGGCAACACGGCAACCGTGTCAAACATTTTGAGAGGTACCGAGATTCTCCGGAAGAGTAACAAGTTTTCCAAAAGAAAATGACATGACTTTTAGTTTATTTCTTTTAAAGCGTTTGCATTATATTTGACATTCTAAGCTAAGATTTTATTATTACTTGTTATTTCAATGAGAGAGGAAAGTACTAAGTTTCAAGATATAAGAATTAAATGGAAATTTTTAATTTACGGAATACACTATTCATCAGTTTATATGTTGAACAAATCTGTAGTTATAAAAACAGATGAAGAAGAATGTTGAAAAAGTCGACGTAAAAAGAGCAGGCTGGCTGTAAAGGGTGATGAAGGTCAAATAAAAAATAGAAAACGCAGTTGGTAAGAACTATAGTTGATGGTAAGATGCGCCGGCCGAAGAGACCGATCGGCTCTAGGCGCTACAGTCTAGAACTGCACGACCGCTACGGTCGCAGGTTCGAATCCTGTCTCGGGCATGGATGTGTGTGATGTCCTTAGGTTAGTTAGGTTTAAGTAGTTCTAAATTCTAGGGGACTGATGACCTTAGCAGTTAAGTCCCATAGTGCTCAGAGCCATTTGAACCATTTTTGATGGCAAGAAGCCACAGTCGATATGCCGCTTTTTCCCATTCTCAGCTTTTCTGAAATGTTTTGCCATTCCTGGGACTGAAACTGATACCATGTTTTATATGTAGCATAAAATAACCAATACAATTAACATGCACGGTATACAAACCAGGAAACTATTAATAGTTTATTTTACACGAATGCGTGGTACCTGTTCTTTCACACATGTCCGAAAGAACAGACAACACATGGAATCCACAACTATGATACATTATGTGTACACTGAAGGTGAAGGGGAGTAAGGAAATGGAAGGAAAGGGATTACTGACGTCATCTACATCAAGACATTAAGCGGACTCAGCCGCGACGAGTGAAAATGTGTACCAGACCGGAAATCGAACCCGGAATCTCCTACTTACTATGCAGGTGCGTAAACCATTGCACCATCCAGGTCGCAGAGTTATCGCACCGCACCGCACGGCTGATCCATACTTGCACCAAGCGCCACCTACTCGTTGTCCCTGCCCACTGCTTTCATGCTCGCTACTCTGAGATTCCCGCAGGAAAATCAATTACACCAAAGGGTGGGTCCACCTTCATCAGTGCGGACGCACAAGTACGTCCGACGTCCTGCGGGAATCTCAGAGTAACGAACATGGAGGAAATTGACAGGGACTGCGGATAGGTGGAGCTCTATGGGAGTGGGAGTCGGCCATGAGGCGTGCCGGTATAGTGCGCGCAGTTGCGATAACACTGTGTCCCGGATGCCGCAGTGGTTAATGCACCTGTGCTACACATTTTCACTTGTCGCCGCTGATTTCTAGTAATGTCCCGATGCAGCTGACATCAGTAATCCCTTCCCTTCCCTTTCTTCCCCATCCCCCTTCAATTTACATGTAATAGTTTCTTTAGGTTTCTTCTCACTGATGACATTGAGAGGAATAACACAACTGATTACTAGATGTCACCAGTCTAGTGAAGTGACATTATTTACCATAGTTTACCTAGTTCTTAACCGATTTTAATGGTTTAAACGTTGAGTTATTGGGTTCACTACCGATTTCTAGTATTTAAATTCATTTCAACAACTTATTATATGAATTTTATAAATACGCCCTGAAAAGAAGTTTCTGTTAGGTATTTTCGAAAAATATACACATCGTGATACAACATATCTTACTGATTTAAAGTTTTAATATATGTAATTTATGTCATTTGGTAGCAATTTAATCGACCAACGAAAGCTGCATGACTTATGAATGAAATTAAAGGAGCTTCTATTGCTTTACACTGGTAGCTTTGGGTTTAAGATCAATGCGATTCAAAGCAAGAAATGTTTCCTGGGGGCATTTATTGGTTCGGATCCTGCTGAAGTATTGAGCGTTTTTTAAAAAATCCTGGGTAATGTAGCTCAGGATATCTCCATACGAGATGAGAGTTTTTCAGAAAAAACTATGTTTTGAGTAATAATTTTCGACTAAGATTCAACTTCATAATCAAATTTTTTGTATATGAATGAAGCCCCTACTGAGGAAGCTCAACAGTGCTAGGAATTCTAATTTGCCCAAAATAGTTTGTAAACTGCTATAACATTACTGGTTGTGAATTTATGCGCACTACACATGAGGAGAAAATTTCTATCAAGCTTAATAACAAATTTAAGTTTATTTTAGCAGACAGACATTTGAAGTTAATAACTGAGTGGGATTTTCAATTTTTTGGAGAAGGGCAGATTAAATTGAGATATAAAAATGAAGAAACTTAAAAATAATAAAAATGATTTTCATGCCCTAAAATTTCTGTTTTGAGAATTGAGTTGTTTCTTCTTAATATTTAAAGTCTTTAAATGACCAGCACCAAGCAGTGTAGTCAGTGTATAGAAATAAGAGATTTTGAAGAACTCTATAATGATAAACATCAAAAAGATGCGTATCATAATATGTATACAGAATGTGATAAGAACTAGCTGAAAAATAAAGTAAGATGTGAGTGTTTTAGAACTGTGGTAGAGTGTGCAGTGAAACAACACGAAAAATCAACAGTTCAAAACAATCTAATGTCTCCTAAGGAAGAAAAAATTAGGAAAATTTTAGGCAAATATTAAATAATGAAAGAACTCATTTCTCTTAATTTTTTTAAAACTTTATTTTAGTTTCCCTTCTCAGGAAAATTTGATTTTCTTAAGAAAAAATGAAAATGAAAACTAGAAAAAAATCACAAAAAATTTGAATAATTCTTGAAAATTATAATAAATTCGTTATAGTAGTAAAAATTAGTGATCTTGGGCTATGTTTCCTAAAATACGGTAAGATGAGCGTGATTCAAAGCAAGAAGTGTTTCATAGGGGCATTTCTTGGTTCGAATCCTGTTCAAGTACTCAGCACTTTTTAAGAAATCCTGGGCAGTAGCACGATACACATGGGTTCAGAAAGTATAACTTGGCTTTATTGTCATGATTCTACCGCTAATGGTACAGAAGACTGACTTCACTGCGAATGGAGGCTGCCGACAGACAAGCAGAGGGCATGCTGCCCTGAAGAGGAGTGGAACAGTACGACTGGATGGGACGGAAGCTGGTTGAGAAGCCGTCAGTACTACAGCCCACTCAGCAATCTTCCCCGCGTCTCCCACGTGACCATTCTCGTCCGTCTGATTGGCTGCTGGGGGTGTTCAGACGAGTGTACCTACCTAAGCGACACTCTCTGAAGGCGTTACCCCATCAGCAGTACTTACTGTAAAAATATATTCACGTTAACTGAGCATGTTTAGATGGAGATATCAGTCTTATGCAGTACGATACCGGCCTACGCCAAGCCACAAGTCTGCAGAGAAACGCTTCTGCTTTGTACAACGAACAAGAGTCGAAACATTAAAAACTAAAGATTTTAAACCATGAATAAAGTTTCCTTTACTCTGTCAGTCCACCATGCACAGTATTTGGAGCCTCAGTCAAGTCGGCAGCTTCCTACTTCGCTCCTGCAGTGCAGAAAAACATATCGACTTTAGAGACCTGTTCATCCTGCCTTTGGCGTTATTGAAACTTGGTGGCATCTCATAAGGTGTCTGTCAATTCTGATCGTGACTTCCTAGAGTAGCACAGAATTATCATGCTAAATTTAATACATTTTCCCCATCATTTTTATTAAATATTCTACATTTCTTTCACTTAAGGTGTGACATCGAGTTATCAAATTTCTGTTTTGGATCCCACGAAAATCTTTCCACGCAAAAACTATAACCAATATCGTCTTGCCTTCAAAATTTTGTCTTGGGCATCGCATTGTTAACGAGGGAGAGACAGTTACATAATTGACTAGCTACCTCAGTGGTAATGTGGTCACTGTGTGAAGCGAGTCGTCGGCTGCAGCCTGGCAACGTACCTAGCATACTTGCTCAGCTTTTTATCTCTTCTCTGTCGCAGCTGCAAGCAGCCAGATAGAAAATCAGAATGGAAATCTTTACAACAATTCTCCTTCATAATCATACTCATAGTATCGATGCAAAACGTGAAGGTGAAAAGCTTATTAAACTGCAGAACTGCACACATCATAGTACCTGCAGTAATCTGCTTCTGCCGACACTGCGTTCATTTTTGCCTACACACAATTTGACCACTTTGTGGGTCCGAGTAATTTGTCACTTACTTTACTTCATGCGTCTAGTCCCACTGACAGAATTGTATACATTCGTGGTGATCCTGAAATGTTACTTAAATATGACAAAAGTACACATATGCATAGATGTTTTAAGTCGAAATTGTATAGAATATTAATAATTCATGTTACAGATACTTTCTGTTATATTGAAAGCTACCACTCTATCTTGAATGAACCAGAAGTGTTCATATAGGAATATGAGCAAATGCGGTGATGTATAAACCCTCAAACAGAATGTTTTATTTATGGGTAACACCATAAGATTTTTCACCAGTAATAAGGAGATGGTCGCACAAGCTTCCATAATGCGTAACAACAATGGAAAGCTACGCTGTTGTAGTACTGTTTCAAATTGTGCCAACAGTTGACCAAGCTAATCAGTTGTCCTCTCATTATCTCACAGCCATGGAACAAATGTCTAACATCTATCTCAGGTATAGTATCCAAGACCCACACTCTCATATACTTTTGGCCTTCTATATACAAAAAATAGGATAAGAAACTACCTACGTAGGGAGAAATGATCATCATAATAAAATAAGAGACATTAGAGCTCGAAAGGAAGGATTTAGCTGTTCCTTCCTCCCACGCGCCATTCGGGAGTGGAATGGTAGAGAAGTAGTATGAAAATGGTTCGATGAACCCTCTGCCAGGCACTTAAGTGTGAATTGTGGAGTAACCATGTAGATGTAGATGTAGATGTTTTCGAAGTTGCACGTATTAAGTCATTCTAACATTAACAAAAACCATACGACACGAAAATACTTTACAAACAATTACTAACGTACACAAGTGGCATTACCATGCAACATTTAGAAGAAAAACACAAGAACTGTAATATTTTCCCCAATAGTCGTTGGTATACATATGTGCGAATTCACTACAAAATTTTATAAACATTCCTGCTATTCAGATGAACTCTCCTAATTTTATAGGCAACTGGTTCTAAATGCCCATTACTTTTGTCCACAAAAAATATTTGTCATAAACGTCTTAAATCTATCTGGACTTTTCCAGAATCATTAGTTAGTTCTCAGCGCTACTTGTTACTACACCGTCAAAACTGATCAGTTATGACTAAACCATATCACACTGTTCCAACTGCCTGACTACAACTAGGGACCCAGTGAACATCAGTGATAATCTTTTCCATCGGTGACCAGACCTACGAAAAATATGCATAGGTGCATTCCTGCCGTCAACTCAACAGTTAACTAACGGTGCATAGGCAGAAGCTAACCCCCACTCCCCCCCCCCCCCCACACACTATGTAGAGACTGAAGCATTATACATGACGACATGCTGAAGAAAATCAAAGTAAAGGATACTATTATTAAAATACTCCGCAAAATGCCTCGTTCTGGACAGTGATATGTAAATACATTCTGCCCACTTACTAGAAAAATCCATTGTATCACAGTACTTTACTACATTAGGTTATGCACAAAAGTGAACTGATTCGCTTCTGCAACGAGAAAACACAAGATTATCACCCACTGGCCGCTTTTGTTAGTGGATTCACATCCTCAACTCCAGCATGTCCCTCCTAAGTACCAGTACACATAAAATGTTCATGTATACACTCAAGACTATGAATTAATGAACCATACAATATACAGGGCTATTATAAATGATTGAAGCGATTTCATAAATTCACTGTAGCTCCATTCATTGACATATGGTCACGACACACTACAGATACGTAGAAAAACTCAAAGTTTTGTTCGGCTGAAGCCGCACTTCAGGTTTCTGCCGCCAGAGCGCTCGAGAGCGCAGTGAGACAAAATGGCGACAGGAGCCGAGAAAGCGTATGTCGTGCTTGAAATGCACTCACATCAGTCGGTCATAACAGTGCAACGACACTTCAGGTCGAAGTTCAACAAAGATCCACCAACTGCTAACTCCATTTGGCGATGGTATGCGCAGTTTAAAGCTTCTGGATGCCTCTGTAAGGGGACGTCAACGGGTCGGCCTGAAGTGAGCGAAGAAACGGTTGAACGCGTGCGGGCAAGTTTCACGCGTAGCCCGCGGAAGTCGACGAATAAAGCAAGCAGGGAGCTAAACGTACCACAGCCGACGGTTTGGAAAATCTTACAGAAAAGGCTAAAGCAGAAGCCTTACCGTTTACAATTGCTACAAGCCCTGACACCCGATGACAAAGTCAAACGCTTTGAATTTTCGGCGCGGTTGCAACAGCTCATGGAAGAGGATGCGTTCAGTGCGAAACTTGTTATCAGTGATAAGCAACATTTTTTTCTTATTGGTGAAGTGAACAGACACAATGTGCCAGAACTGCAAGCTCGCATCAACGATGCTTTCGAATTCATTGATGGGGACATGCTGCGCCGAGTGTGGGAGGAACTTGATTATCAGCTTGATGTCTGCCGAATCACTAAAGGGGCACATATCTAACATTTGTGAATGCCTAAAAAAACTTTTTGAGTGTTTGTATGTGTGTGCAAAGCATTGTGAAAATATCTCAAATAATAAAGTTATTGTAGAGCTGTGAAATCGCTTCAATCATTTGTAATAACCCTGTAGATGATCAAGAAATATCTTCAAATTTCATGATTACTGTACTATCTTCCACTTCCAGAAACACACCATTGAAAAGAATATAACATTAAATATAGAAATACATAATTAGGAAATGAATATGTCGCCATAAAGGTGATTATGATATGAATCAACCCACATTTTTTGCAGTTGCAAAACACTGTGTATGGTATGGATGCTTATTGTTATCTTTTGAAGTACACCATTGTTTTTTTTTTTCACTAAAACCTCATTTTCTGTCCAGAAACACATATCTCCCGTTTAATTACACAGACAAATCTTCTCATTCTGTACAACATGTAACTAATATAATCATGCCTATACTTGCTGACTTGCAAGACATGAGAAAAATGAGTAGCGAGTGTTGAACACATAACTCATCTGAAAAAGAATTTGTGTATTAGTAAAGATCATTCCATTTAACACTACAATAAACTGTATACACTTAAAACTGAAACTGGAATAGATTGTCACAACTGTGCACTTCAACATGGCTACTCACAGAAACCTTACACATTGGATACATGGTGTCAGAGAGTCTCAACATCGCCTGCTTTATGATGCGCAACCCATTTTACTGTGAATGGATCAACACAGAATGGAAAGAATTTTGGAGTGAGCAAATGTGTCATACTCGACAACCTGTGTGACCTGACCAGGACGTTTTGTCCAACAACAAAGGAACTCACTGCCATCAAGACTTCAACGTATCTTGTACACTTCGTTCCTGTAAGCTCAGCAGTCGCCAATGGACGCTTCACTACATCAGTACGCTGTAGCTCCATAGCAGAAGTTAAAGGTAAAAATTCCTGAAGCTTTCCCAGAAAATATTGGTTCTCCAGTAAAATTACTGATGGTAGAGGAGCCATTTGGTAATTTATTGACAATTTCCTAAAAGATCTTGATAGAAGAACGACAAGATTGATGACGATCTACATAAGTTCCAAAGTTCTTTTATAGCCTGTTCAGATGGTTTCAAAGCAGGAAGATATGTTAAAATAAGAACAGTTTAGATTTTCTTTCGCTCAAAAGTTCTCTTCTGAATTTGCGAACGAAAATGTGAACAACTATCTGGTATAACTTCATCTTCATGACCAACAAACTTCAGAAAATTCTTCACAAGAGCTCATGTTTAGACTTACTAAGACTTTCCTTGGAGATGTTAGTTAAATACAAAAATTTTGACATCAACTCCACAGCTGCAGAGGTGTACTAGAAAATTCCCTGGTAGTTCGTCACAGAGAACCGAGAACATCAACAGCAGCAAGTTTATTTATCTTCGAAGGAATGATAGAAAATAGCAGTGCATGGTGGTATACTGTTAGCGGCTTCACCTTTTGACATGGTCTACATGGAGCTAACCGAATTCTCTTCTCCATGTCAATGCAAAAAAGTATCACAAAGCTGGTGACAGCACTTCTTAATTCCGAAATGTACGTAACTCCGATGAGTACACCAATTCAGCTCTTTCATTGAATCATCTTGTATACTCACAACCCACTGTGAAATACTTTGATGTTCTTTTTAGTTAAATAGTGTTCATGACCATATAACAATGCGTAATTGCCGTTTTAGAGTGGTCTTTCCATTTCAGCTCAGTTTCGTTCAAGGAGGGATTTTTATTATGCTCCTTGGCAAAACCTGCAAGTGACTATGTAATGTATTTCTCAAATGCTAACTTTTTTAAAATATAAAAGGCTAAAATTATTCCGATTACAATCTTCCAGAGTTTCATTTTTCAGTTCTAAAGTTGATTTTAAGAGAGCATCCACAATGACATTTTTTCCCCGGAATATGAACAAAAGCGAAGTCGAATTCTTGGAAATATAATTTCCATTTGACTACACATCTATGGGTTAGCTTAGCACACATACAAAATTGCAGATCTCTGTGATCTTGGTGGATCTTGGTCATCTGATTAACGAAATTTTGTAAATCCCTATGCAAGTGGCTAATTGCTTCCTCCACTGTAAGAGAATATTTATGTTCACAGTTGGTGCGTCGGCTTGTAAACACAATAGTTCTATGAACCAAACCACAATCTTTTTCAAATTCTTGAAAGAGCTCAGCTCGAAGAGTAGTCAGAGTCAAGACACAATTCTCTTCTTAGAATGTCATGTGACAGGAGAGGAACACTAATAAGAACTTGTTTCACACCTTCAAATTTAATACGTGCCTTGGCATGCCAGTCCCACCGAGCATTCTTGACAGTCAGTGCACATAAACGTGGTAGAAAGAACTAGTTAAGATTAATAAACGTTAAAAAAATTTGTATTCCTACACTTGAATGAACTTGCTTTTTGGTCAAAGAAACGGGGTAATTTCGTATTTGTTCATTTTTGTCTGGATCAAGATGAATGCTTGATGTAGTCGCAATATGCTCAAGAAACTTAACTTGACGTAAGTTCACAGTCTCCAAAAACATTATACAGCCTACCAAACACCTCATCGTTACTTTCCCAACTATTTTCTCCTGTCAGAACATCAGTATACATTGTAGCCCTCTTCCGTAAATCAATAAGCAAACTACTGCTGAGTCCTCTAATTATGGCAGTCGAGCAAACATTTAGTCCGAAAGGCATGTTATAAAACTGGTAAGAGCCATAACACAAAAATGTTGTATACTACTGCAGGAGGGACATGTTTAGTCTGCCTCTAAATTTCTCTCAAATCAATGGACGACAGAATACTAACTTCATGAAATTTTTGTAATGATTCATCCAGCATTAAGGGTGCATCAGATTCTGATAGACTAACAGTATTCATCTCTCAGGAGTCCAATATAATCGTAATGGAATCAGGCTTATTTGGTACAACCAATAACGGATTGTTGTAGATGGGTTCAGTGGCAACCTGTTATAACATATCCTTAGTCTCTGCTCCCACTCTCTCTTTAAAAATCAATGGTACTGGAAAAGTTTATCAAAATATCGTTTATGTTACTCGACTTTAAATTGATTCTAAAAACCTTTAATATTACCTGGCTGTTCTGAACATATGGGTGAATGAAGTTGGAAAACATTAAACAAACCATCCCTGACCGTTTTGTCAGCATTTTCAATTCAGTGAGCCCGCTTCTGTATTTCTTGCAAAGTGGATTCACCCTTTTGCCATTCCATCATTGAACACTATTTTACCTCACAACAGACTTTGGTTTGAGTCACAGCTCAGGTCTGTCAATAAATGTGAGGCAATGGTTTGAATACCGTACTCTCATCACACTTTTATCAAACATCAACTTAATCAGAGATAATCTATTCCTTAAACTCACTTCACCACACCATATTCGGCAAAAAATCCACTCCTAATATTGCTTCCTCATCAAAAACTTCAGCACACCAACAAAAATTACAGCAAACTCATACTCTTGACACTTGAATTCAACACCCACTTGGCCCTTTTTATTCTACAATTTATTCAAGGATTGTTCCTTTAACTTTTGTTCATTGCCAACGGATAACTGGAAAGAATCCAGCCTTTCACACCTAACTTCCGGTAACCAGAACACATGACAAAACGCATCATCTACATCAGTCACAAGATATATATTGACTACATTGATTTTCATCTACTAATACCGGCATCACAGCGTCAAAATTTATCATATTATTGCTGATAAGAGCAATCTGCATCCTCCTGCTTAGCTGGGTGGTAACTTGCTCGCCTCCCCTGCAAGTGGGCCCGGGTTCGATTCCCGGCCGGGTTGCAGATTTTCTCCGCTCGTCGACTGGGTGTTGTGTTGTCCTTATCATCATTTCATGCTCATCATCGGCGCGCAGGTCGCCCAACTTGGCGTCGAATGAAATAAGACTTGCACTTGGCGGCCGAACTTCACCAAATAGAGGCGTCCTGGCCAACGATGCCATACGCTCATTTCCATTTAGAGCAGTCTGCAGGATAAACTCTTACACTTAAAGAGAGTTTTTGAAGTCAGCAGGAATGCTCCACAATGGATATGTAAGCCACTACAAATGAAACTGAGGGTGGTCATACGCAAAGCAGAAGAAGACTCAGAAAGATATAAATTTATGGCTTTCCTGCCGTATGTGGGAAGCCTATTGCCAAAAACGCGACAGATCATGAACAAGCATGAAGTACAAGTGATTTTTCGTCCTCCACCAAAGACAGCAGTATTCTTGGATTCTGTTTAAGATGGTCCAGAACGCAGGGGTTTACAAGATCCCCTGTGAATGTGGCCTCTGAGACATCGGACAGACGATTCATACAGTGCATGAAACATGTATAGAACACTGCAGGTACACCAGCCCGTTAACAGTCAAGTAAATCGGCTGCAGCACTGCACCTTATTGCTACTGGTCAGTCCACGTCGCATAAAAGCGTCGAATTTAAGCGTCTGCGTCATATTTCTGGGACTTGGTGGTAAAAGAGGCACTTGAAATTCTCTTGGCGACTGATTTCATTAACGGAGATGGTGGTTTCAGCTTGGATAAGTTACGAAATCCGGCGCTTTCTATAATAAACTTACTAAGACGTCACGACAGTGCAGCTTAGAGTCTCACGTCGTCATCCCAGCATGAATCAGATTCCAAACGGGTATTTCATCTGAACACGCTGTATTCTCATTTTTCAACCAACCCCTCGAATCGATAAACAATAAAATGTCACCAGTTGCACTCTTTTGTGATCTGTCTAAAGTATTAGACAGTGCAGATCACAAAATTCTAAAGGCTGAGCACTATGACTTGTACTGTAAAGCAGGGATGTGGCTTGAATCACACCTGTATAACAGAAGGCAGAAGGTAGTATTGGATAATTCAGGAATGAAACCTACCTGTTCTGACTAGAGTACAGTGAAATGTTAAGTACCACAGGGCTCAGTGCTTGGTCCCTTACTTTTCCTGACTTTATCAATGTTCTGTCATGGCGTATGACACAAAAAGCACATTTCACCCTATTTGCAGACGACAAAACCATTATGATAGAGAATATACCAAACTGCAGCCTAGAGAATTCTGCGACTACTATAGTCAAAGAAGATTTAGATTGGTTCCCTTCAAATGGTCTGTCCCTCAACGTCAGAAAGACTTAGTTCACTCAGTTTCAAACAAGAAACAAAAAACTGGAAAATATTAAAATAAAATTTGGTGACAAAGAAATTATAAAAGTTTAGTCTTCCATATTTCTGGGATTATACAGTGACACTACAACATTGATATATGTAAAAGACTGAATTCAGCAGCAATCGCTGTTCGCTTAATTTCTACTCTTTATGACTTGGAAACAAAGCTGCATACTTTGCATATTTCCAGTCACTTATGATATATGGCATCACTCACTCTCTGTCTTGTCACTAGGGCCTCCCATCGGGTAGACCGTTCGCCAGGTGTAAGTCTTTCGATTTGACGCCACTTCGGCCACTGACGCGTCGATGGGGAAGAAATGATGATGATTAGGGCAACACAACACCCAGTCCCTGAGGGGAGAAAATCTCCGACCCAGCCTGGAATCGAACCTGGGCCCTTAGGATTGACATAATATCGCGCTGACCACTCAGCTACCGGGGGCGGACATACGGCATCATATTCTAGGAAAACCAGTCACAAGCAAACAAAGTCTCCATGGCAAAGAAGACAGTCATCAGAATTATGGGTAGAGTGCACCCTGTATGCTCTTGCAGAAATTTGTTCAAAAGACTGAGAATCCTCACTATTCCATGCCAGTACATTTTTTCAGTAATGTGCTTTGTCAACAATAATCATTCAGTTTACAAAACGAACACTGAATATCATGATAATGATACACTAGAAGTAAACATGATCTTCACAAAGATATAAAAAATTTCTGCATGATACACAAAGGAGTACATTATTCAAGCATAAAAGTATACCATAAACTTCCAGTTCATGTTGAATCAGTCATTGAGAATAAGACTAAACTAACAGAAAAAAACTTTATCTTTTAAATAGTTCTTTCTATTCTTTACAGGAATTTCGTAACACTGTGTAATAACTGGTGAAACGTGTTTAATTCCTATAAGTAATGACTATGTAGCACTAATATATCAACTGTTGACAGATTGCTTTTTATACGAATTAGAATGTAATCCTTACAATTTGTTTGTAAAATCAACATTACCGCTATAACCCGCATTGTCATTTGCACACTTGAACCTCATGTATCTGTTTACATATGATTTAGATTGCAACTCTCATTAACATATACGTATGGTTATTACTGTACTAGTCCAACATGTTGTACAGCCTTGTGACACATTCGCATCAAGCATCCATGGAACTCGAAAACCATGAAATAAAATAAATGAATCAGATGTGAAGCCTAGAAAGTCACAACACATCCAAGGAATTAATCCAGGATTCAAAAATATTTTTCACACAAATGAAGGTTAACTTTATCACTTAACTGCCACACAATACCTTCAGTTTGCATACCATCTACAAAACAAAGAAATATCAGCGTACCCACATAACTTTGCAAGCACACTGGAATGTTACAGCTTCCATTATATTGTCACGTAGAGGAAGGTGTAACTGGATGAATGGCGAACACTAACTTCACTTAACGAAGGTTTTTCCAGCATTTGCACATACAAGAAAGCGAAGCGAACTGCCTCCGGCTAGAACACATACGGTATATATACAGTTACAGAACATTCGAGTACAATGAGTCTTGCCATTTGTGAATACTTCTAGAATGTGCTCGAACAGAATATAGAAATTAAGAAGTTTCAGTCCACGTGAGTTTTGAACTCACGATCCTCCAAGCAACACTCTAGTATCATAACCACTACCCTATGTGGACTGCGCTAGTCGGCTTCTCCTGCGACATTGTTCCGTCTTTAAGAGAACAGCGTCTCGGTGTTACGTCGTCCTTGTCTGGGAACGAATCATCGGTCCTGCATTCTCCGACTCCCGATGACTGATGTTCACACTGGCGGTGACCTTCTTAGAACTTCCCTTGCCGCTAAGTTCTTCTATACCTTTCCGCTTGTTGCCTGCCGTTAGAGCTTCGATTTTACCCTGGGTTTCAGGATCTTTATAGGGCTTCATTAAAAGGACGTGGATCGTATCTCTGATCTTTCGTCGTCTTGTGTCGGGTCCAAATCTTCAACTTCATAAGTAACATCAGACAACTGTCTTACAACCTTATAAGGTCCAAAGTAGCGCCTGAGGAGCTTCTCAGAGAGACCAACCTTCCGAACAGGAGTGAAGATCCAGACGAGGTCACCAGGCTGGTAGACAAAAGGGCAGTGGCTCGCGTCATACCTTCGGCGATCGTTTTCTTGAGTTTTCAGAGTGCGGAGTTGAGCTAACTGCAGAGCTTCCTCAGCTCTGCTTAACACCTGGCCGATGTAGTCTTCGTCGACGTCATCAGGATGTAATGTAAACACACTGTCCATCGTGGTAGCCGCCTCACGCCCATGCACCAGGTAAAATGGCGTAAATCCTGTGGTGTCTTCTTAAGCGGTGTTGTAGCCAAGTGTCACGAATGGTAGCACCTCATCCCAGTTGCTCTGCTCAACACTGACGAACATTGATAACATGTCGGCCAAGGTCTTATTAAGGCTTTCAGTAAGCCCGTTAGCTTCCGGATGGTAGGCAGTCGTCATGTGATGAGCAACGTTGCACCAACGGGTTATCTCTGTCACAAGATTCGATTGAAAAACTTTCCCTCGATCCGTAATTAACAACCTACGGGCATCGTGTTTTAATACAATGTCCACTACGATGAACTTGGCTACCTAGACTGCTTCGGCTGTTTTCACGGCTTTTGTAATGGCACAGCGCGTCAGATAATCAGTGCAAACTATAATCCATCTATTGCCAGTAGTAGACGTTGGAAGTCGTCCGAGGAGGTCAATCTCAACACGCTGGAAAGGCATTTCGGCAGGTGGAATTGGTGTGAGTCGGTCAAGAAGTTTCTGAGGAACTATCTTTCTCCTCTGGCACTCTCGCCAGTGGGACACATAGTGATGGACACTCCTAAATAAACCTGGCCAGAGAAATCTCTTACGGATCCTATCGTATGTCTTAATAAATACTAAATGTCAGTCTTCAGGTGTGTCATGGAATTTCTGTAGCACATCTAAGCGCATGTGTTTAGGAATCAATGGTAGCCATCTCTTTCCAAAGGGATCAAAGATTTTCTTGCAAAGTAATCCATTAACTACCTTAAATTGTCCTTTCACATCCTCTGACCGATTTAAGGCAAGCATAATTTGAGATATCTTGGCGTCCTTCTTTTGCTCAGCAGAGAGATCCTGGAGTGCAGCGATACAGTCACTATCTTCATCAAAGTCTTGTTGGTATTGCACAGGATTTCTTGAGAGACAGTAGGCATCTTCGTGTTTTCTTCCACTTTTCTACACTATTGTAATGTCATACTCTTGAAGACGTAGTGCCCACCTGGCGAGTCGTCCTGTTGGATCATTAAGACCTATCAACCAACAAAGGAAATGATGGACTGTAACAGCTGTAAATGGCCTTCCATGGAGATACTATCGAAATCTGCACATGGCCCAGATCTGTAGTTGAGTAGTTTCTCTCGGCTTTTGTATGTGTCCTAGAAGCATAGGCTATAACCTTCCCTTTTCCATCCTAAATTTGCACCAGAACAGCACCGATCCCATACCCGCTGGGATCTGTGTGTAGTTCAGTAGGTGCTCTCTCATCATACAGACCAAGTACAGGGTCAGTCGTCAGAACTTTTCGCAACACATCGAAAGAATCCTGTTGAGCACCACCCTAGATAAATTTAGCATCAGCTTTTAACAACTCTTGGAATGGCCTGGCTTTGATACAAAAGACTTTGATAAAACGACGGAAATAAGATCATAATCCGAGGAAGCTTCTCACATCTTTGATACTCTTAGGAATAGGAAATTCCGTTATAGATCTCACCTTTTCTGGGTCTGGCCGCACACCGTCGTTTGACACAAGGTGTCCAAGTATTTTGATTTCTTTTGCTCCAAAGAGACACTATCTTGGGTTAAGTTTCAGTCCGACTTGTTGGAGATACTTAAGAACGGCCCTCAGTCCTTTTATGTGTTCATAAAATGTCTCTGAGAACACTATAATGTCATCTAAACAACATAGACACATCGCCCACTTCAGGTGCCTTAGAAGATTATCCATCATTCGCTCAAAAGTAGCTGGAGGATTACACAAACCAAACGGCATTACTTAAGGTAAACTCATACAGGCCCTCAGTTTTCTCACGATCAGCCTCATCTACTTTGATTTGCCAGTATCCCGAGTACATGTCCATGGTTGAGTAAAACTTAGCCCCCTTCAGACAGTCTAGTGTATCGTCAATTGGTGGAGGAGGGTAAAAGTCCTTTTTAGTTATCTTGTTAAGCTTCCTGTAATCAACACAAAAGCGGCAACTGCCATCCTTCTTCCTGACGAGAACCACTGATGACGACCATGGGCTCTGCGAAGGCTGAATGATGTCATTCTTCATCATTTTCTCTACCTCGTCACGAATTACTCGACGTTCCGTTGCTGAAACACGGTGTGCTCTCTGGCTTATTCATTGATGGTCTCCAGTGCTAATCCGGTGCTTCGCCATCGATTTGTCTAATTTGCTCTTCACCTGTGGATTGAAGCATACAGAGAACTCTTGAAGAATGGCAAGTAGCTCCTTCTGTTGTTCCTTACTGAGATCTGGTGATAGTCGAGATAGAAGATCTTGTCTTGTAGCGGTAGCGCTAATGTCACCCAGAAACTCGGCATGGGAGGTTTCTACAACGCTCATCTGTTCTGCAATTAATGGCTCAGCGTTTGCTACGCACATGCGTCTTGGAAGGATCTGCGGTTCTCGGTAACAACTATCCACAATTCACCGAATCCGTTCTGAAACGAGACAACAGAGGCTGGGATGACCAAGTTATTCTTCAGTAATATGCTTTTCTTACATTCCACTACAAAATCTACGGGTTGATGCATGGCATGACACATGACAGCTACCTTTCTAGCGCTCACTGCAGGAATGATCACTTCATCCAGCACACATAGTCTCGGCACACTCGGATGCGCATCTTCCTGTCCACAGCATCTCATCTCGTCTAGCAAAATCTTCGAACGACCACAATCTATAACTGCTTGAGAAGCTTTCAAAAAGTCCCATCCGAGAATGACGTTGTGACCACACTCTTGTAAGACGATGAATTCTAAGGGCTGTGTATCGCCACTTGTAACCACACGAATGACACATCTTCCTGCAGGTTTTTCATATTTCCCATTAGCCATCTTCAAAAGAGATGTTTTGTTGTCGACGAATACACGTTTCTGCAACTGGCGACAGTACTTCTCCGAAATGACTGAATATGATACTCCAGAGTTCACAAGAGCTTGGGTTGGTCGGCCATCCATGAGGATATCGACGTGGTTTCCTATAATTTTTGTAGTGATTGATGGCGGAGGATTTTTCTCTTTGGCGGTCTCGCCTCCAAGGAAGGTCGCACAATTTAGTTTTCCAGGTTGCGGCGGCTAGGTGATCGGCTGGAGCTACTAAACGGCGATGGAGACCTTGATCGGCGTGTTGGAGAGCATCCTCACCAGCGGCTAGCTTGCGGCGATGGTGACCTACGTCGTCCTGCACCCACATCTTCTTGTTCATCTTCGTCGCCCCAGAGTTGGCATCGGCTAAGATCGGTCTGCTGTCCTCTGGCGCGGGCGTCATCAAATATCCGCCGCCTTTCTCGACAATAGTGCACCGCATGTCCCGGTCGTCCGCAGTGGGAACATACTGGTTGGTTATCCTGGGTCCTGCAGACGTCAGTCTTCCTTGGTGCCCGAACAGGTTCCTCATGCGGCATTGTAGGAACGTGACTCCACCTGGGTCTCGACTTTTTCACCGTTTTAAAGGGAATGAACGACGAGAGATTGGGTTCAATGACTGTTCCACTTCTTCCCTTATGACCTCTTGAAGCGTCTCGGTTTATTGCTCGCCGTGCAATCCAAGTGCCTTCTGAAATTCCTCTCTCACTATCTGACGAAGAACCCTTGTGAAATCAATTGCTTCCTCCATCACAGACTACGACGTTTGGAAGCCTTTCAAATATGTTGCGTGTAATTCTTTTTTGATGCATTGTACCATATACTGGCACCATTTTATGAAGTCGTATGCTGTCCAAACCCCCTTCAGGACTAGGGCTTGATACACGTCCTCAGAAACAACCTTCATGAGACGTGCAACCTTATCTTCCCCCTTCATTCTAGGATCCACTATTTTACACAGCTCCAAGACGTCTTGAATGTAGGATCCTGTAGTCTCTTCTGGACGCTGTGCCCTGCACTTTAATTTATATTCAGCCTTGCACTTCTGTCGTTGTGTGTCGCCGAAATACTTGCGCAGTTCCGCCTGGAATGCTTCCCAGCTTGTCAACTTCTCCTCATAGTTCTCATACCATTGCTTGGCAGTCCCCCACAAGCAGAAAAATACATTAGCCAAACGCACGATGTCATCCGATTTATCAAATTTTGTTATACGCTCATATACCATCAGCCACTTGTTTGGATCTTGGCCATCGCCACCAGAGAACCCGGAAGGATGTCTCATGTGGTGGCACACAGTTATGGTCATCGTGACGTCCTCTTCTTCTTCTGTCTCCGATGGATTGCGATCTGTTGAATATGGCTCGAACTCGGGTTTCTCGTCACGTAAACGGCGGCTCAGTCGTGGACTGATGGGAGCCACTGTGTCGTCGATAATATGCGGTATCACAAGTTCCAATAGCCAGCGCCTCCACCAGAATAATGTCGCGTAGTCGAAGGTGTAATTAGATGAATGACGAACACTAACTCCACTTAACGAAGGTTTATACAGCACTTGCACATACAAGAGCGCGGAGCGAACTGCCACTGGCCAGAACAGATACGGTATATATACAGCTACAGAACATTCCAGTACAATTATTCTTGCCATTTGTGGATACTTCTAGAAGTTACTCGAACCGAATATACAAATTAAAATGTTTCAATACAGATGAGTTTGAACTGACGACCCTCCATGGAACAATCTAGTATAATAACTTTGAACAGTTCTCTGGTACCCGACCGGGTAGCGTCTTAATATCTACATAATGTTTCGGCAGACGTACACGCTGCCATCTTCAGGCGGTTCCTGACGAATGCTGTGCTGTTCCTCTCGGCGTCCTATATATACTAGCCGTTACCCTCTCCACCGTTCCTCTCCTGGTGTATTTGGTGCGGCTGGCGCGGCGGCTACTGGAGGTGGTGGATCTGAACTGGGGTGTGCAGTCTCCCTGCTGCCGCCGTCGGGGGCGGTCCTCGATCTCTGGTTCAAATGGTTCAAATGGCTCTGAGCACTATGGGACTTAACTTCTGAGGTCATCAGTCCCCTAGAACTTAGAACTACTTAAACCTAACTAACCTAAGGACATCACGCACATCCATGCCCGAGGCAGGATTCGAACCTGCGACCGTAGTGGTCGCGCGGTTCCAGACTGTAGCGCCTAGAACCGCTCGGCCACCCCGGCCGGCCTCGATCTCTGGGACCGCATCTTTCTCTCCAGTCTGAGTGCAGGGTTCTAACCCTGATTAAGTTGAAGGCCGCTGTCTTTATTATTTTAGATCGTCCTGTAGTGGGATTTCGATGGCCTCTTTAGTAACGCAGTCCCAGAAGTATGAGGATTGACAGAGTATTTTTGTTTTTTCAGAGTCCATAGCATGGCCAGTCTTTATACAATGGTCAGTCACGGCTGATTTAGTGGCCTGGCGTAATTCGGTATGGCGCTTATATTCGCGGCACCTCTCTTCTACAGTGCGGACTGTCTCCCCAATGTACGATTTTCCGTACTGCCTTGTTTTCGAAGGTCTAGGTCATCTTTCACTGAACCCAGTAGAGTCAAGTTTTTTGCAGGGGTTCGGAATACACAGTTCACATTGTGTTTCCCCAGGATTCTATCGATTTTTCTTGAGGCGTTTCCGACAAACGGAATGCACGCCATTGACTTGTGTTCTTCTGTTTCTTTTCCTTGTTCTCTTGGCGCAGTCTGTCTGAGTGCGTGTCTTATTTACTTCTGGTTGTACCCATTTTTCCGAAATGTTGTCCCGAGGTGCTGCAGTTCTGCTGGAAGGCTCTCCTGATCGCAGATCGATTGTGCCCTGTGAACAAGTGTGCGCAAAATGCCTTCACCCAGGGAGTTGTGGTGGCATTTAGGTACAAATCGGTGATGATAGCTGACTGCTATTAAGGTGTATTATTGGAGATAGTTGCACCTAAGAGATGCACCTTTGAGTAGTTTGTGTAGTAAGGAGTTCACAGTTTCCACTACATACTGAAACTTGAAATGCGCGACTAACTCAGCCCCTTAGATGCAAATTGCACAGACTTTGCCAGCTCCATATTACTTGACAAAACTCAGATCGACTTATCCATAACTATATTTTCTGTTGGGGGATATGTATAAGGCATGAACAGTGCTCAGATGTCCGACTCCATAGCTGAGTGGTCAGCGCAGCACAGTGCCCTGTGAACGCCCGGATTCGATTCCCAGCAGGGTCAGAGATTTCCTCCACTCATAGCCTGGGTGTTGTGTTGTCTTCATCTTCATTTCGTCTGCATTGACATGCAAGTCGCCAAAGTGCCACACACACACATTTCATTTCATTTTGGTGTTCATATTCTTGTATGAACACTTGCAGTAGTTTCAAGATGGAGTGATAGCTTGTACCTTGCTTAGCCTACCAGGATTAAAATTCAATTTTCGGTGCTTCTGGTCATTCATTTGTATACATTATTTAGCTTGAATGCAATCTGTTGGACAAAGCTGTGTGATAGTTGGAGCTATTACAGGCTAGCTGAGAAATCCAGATTTTCCCCGTTATTTATTTGCGGCTGTGACCGACTTATACAGCTTATTTGTACACAACGTTTGAAGTAGTATGATTGGGGACATGAACAAAGAGCTTGTTTGCTGCGCTAACATGGGAGAGAGCTATGTAGAGTTTTCTGTGAGAAATGTAACTAGCACTAAGGCTCATGCCTACAAAACACAGAGTCTGGTCTTGTGCTTTGTTTGTGATCATGGAATAATATAAACTCATCGGGACTAGTACACGTTTAAAGCCAAATGGTAAATTGTTAGTAATAAGGAGGATTCATGGTTCAAAAATTCGCTCATCTGCGCCAATTCCATTAAAATTTCCTCTTTTGTGATGTTACGTTGTGGAGAAGTAACTTGAGGCCTCTGTGAGGGAAGGGTGCTTAGGACTTAGATCACGTATGATGCTCTCGATCATACTTATGTCACGCCTCGTTTACGGAAGGAGTTTCAGTTTCCAAAGAGCGAGTTAAGGCCTGATGTTCTAAGGCTACAGGACGTCTCTCCTCACTACCGCCCCTGGTAGCTGAGTGGTCAGAACGACGGAATGTCATACCTAACGACCCAGGTTTGATTCACGGGTGGGTCGGAGATTTTCTCCGCTCAGGGGCTGGGTGTTGTGTTGTCCTTATCATCATCATTTCATCCCCATCGACACGCAAGTTGCCGAAGTGGCGTCAACTCGAAAGATTTGCACGAGGCGAACGGTCTACCTGACGGGAGGCCATAGCCACACGGAAAAAAGCATTGCATTGTTGAAATTGCGTAGTCCTCAGTCTATTAGCCGTTCTGGTTTATTCAGATAGGTACGGGCGTTTTCTAGGCATTATTATTTCTGAATAAAACAGAATAAAAATGCAATGAATAGGCACCCAAATAATGAAGCAGATTTAGTAAATTCGTTTTTCCCAGTAAAGAATATAAATAAAACGTATCGAAAGAAGCAAAGCAATATCGTTAAATTTTTAAAACACAAATAAAATTCAGTAAATCCGTAAATTCCAGCCAAATAAATTCACTTCTGCCATTATTTCTCCGATAACACTTGGTCCCTACGTGGAACAAATGTTTCGAGCAGCCTCTACATCTTTCACTGTTGTACCAGACTCAGAGCGTTCAGTATGATACTAATTTTATGCTCTTTTCCCCCAGACTCCTTAGCAAGGGAGCTCTGTCGGTCCTGGACAAAGGGCCCATTGTTATCCTTGTATAAAGAAACCAGCCACTTGCCCTAGCTTTCCTTAGGTAAAAAAAACCGTTCACTTGGGCTCTTGTTTTGTTTATTTAAGATGTACTTAAAAGTCCATATCTCTCATGATAATTACCATAATTTATAGCCACCGGGGATAGGCTGGAAGGATGAAATTACACTCAAAATTGACCGAATGTATATGCTCCTGACAGCACAGAGGCAGACACAGCATTTAACTGTGCTGCCCCGCACTGTTGTCTTTGCTGAAGTCAGCCGCCTCTTGCCCGATGCCGAAATGTGCTGATACTGTCAATCACGCTACAGCGGACAGCCCGTCTTTCTCACAGCGCTACCACCTCTCTAGCGGTCGGTGGTGCCGTCCTTTGCATAAAAGAAGCAGAGTAGCAACTACATCTTTATTTAGAATGAAAAAGGACGTGATAAGACCTATCTTATGTGGTGGTGAAAGTTCAGCTTCTGCATCATGCCAAATGCAGCTCACATAAAGAGACAATCCATCACTTCGTCCCTCACTGCGGAAGTCGGGAGAGGACCAGCTAACAGGCCACTGCAGTGTGTGTTGTAACATTTGTGCAGCGCAGACCTTTCATTGTCTCGAATGGAGTCTGGGACCTCCACCCCTCCGTCCCAGCGCCAGATAAGCGAGGCGACGGCGCAATCTGCTGCAGCCGAGTATCTATGAGAGAGGTTCCTCTGGACATATCACATTTTAAAGAATTCTGCCATGTCCTTGGTTGTCACTTCCGCCACGACGACACATTGAGATGGCTTCGTCATCTCTCCCCGAAGGTAAGAGGAATGACGAGTACGTCTGTCTCCTAATGATCCGGCACACTGGTCACATAGCAGTGCGCTGCGGGTTGCTGTATAGCCAAACGCCAGCATCTGACGCTGTCAGACCTCACAGCGTAATCCGCTGTAGTTAGCAGCGCGCTAGGATCACCGGACACAACCGACACTATTTCGTATCCGCAATGCCACTTGACACCGGTCACTTCCTGGTATCCATCCATACGCCGGGCGGCCCTTATGAGACGGCCGCCTGCAGCTCTCCGTCAGTCTAAATGTCGAGCCTAATGCCGAGTCTCACAGATCTCGAGGGTTGGATCCCCTACTTCGAAGACGGCAGATTACAGAGCCTGGGCTACTCTCTGAGTGAAATCTACGTTTCCGAAGCGCCTGCTGCTGTTGCTCTTGCTGTCAGTCCATCTGTCTGTCTGTCTGTTCGTATGCCCACCTGCCTGCCTGCCTGTTCACCGCCGCCGCCGCCGCAGCCCGGTGCTCGCCACCGCCTGCCGTCCGACCGTCGCCGTCCGTCCGCTGCCTCCCTCATTATACCTCGCCTCCCCTCCCCCCACTCACCCATTCCCCCATCCCCTCCCCTGCTGTGTACCTCCACTCCTACACCCTTCCCCCAGCCTCCATACCCGCAACAGCTCCCACTCCTACCCCTGCCATCACGTACGCCTCTGCTACTGCCTCTGCTGCCACCCCTCAGGTGGTCGGCTTCCCCTCTCTCATCCCTCCCCCTCGGTCATTTCATCATCTGCGCCCCATGCACACACCACATCACACTGGACTACTATCGCCACCACTGAACCAGCTGCTTCTCCCGGCACCTCCACCACACTTACGGGATCTGCTGCTCGCCACCTCCATCTCCTCCCTGTCCCTCTCCACTCCCCCCCAGCCAGAAGCGCGTCATTGCCAATTCTGCTGCCGCCACTTCCCACAAAAAGACACGACCTCTTCAGCCCCCCCCCCCAACGTCTCCATGGACATCAGCCCTCCTGCTGACACCCATACTCCAGCCCCACCCTCCACACCTTAGTCCTGTCAAACCCAGACCCTAAGTTCCTTGATGCCCATACTCTCGTCATGGAGATACGAAAGTATCTACCTGCTTCTCCCATCTCCCAGCTGCTTCCTCGCAGGGACTCAGCCCTCATCAAGTCCCCTTTCCCCTCCTTTCACACAGCTTTCCTCCGTAAACTCCCGTGCATTATGTTTGAGCCCCATGCATCCTTGACACCCTACCTCTCCTCTTCCTCTCCCCATCAGCCCCAGCCTCCCCATTGTCCTCCCACCTACACCACTGTGATCACCAAGCTCAGCCCGGTGATTACGGAGGCTGAGGTGTTGCAGAACTGAACTCACACCCAGACCTGGAAATCCGCTCTGCCTGACATATCCACAATGCCTCTGGTCCCACCTATCTCATACGGGTCTTTTTGGTGTCTGTCCCCTCCATTGAGCACCTCCTCACCCAGAGTGCCCTGATTTACCACTGTGGCTACTCTGTTGAATCCTCCAAACCCCTCCCCAATCCTACTGCTACCAGCACTGCCTTATATACAATGATCACTTGACCCCTAACTGCTTAAAACCCCCACATGTCCCTATTGCAAGGCCACCCACTTACTTAAATACTGCCCCATCCTCACCACCCATCCTTCCCGTAACATCTGCAAAGGACCCCATCCCACCTACTCCCACAAATGTAAAGCTAAACCCCCTAATGCCACCCCTGAGCTTACTGTCCCTGTAAGACCCATTGATCCCCCTGTCCACCCCAACAATTCCCTCTGTCCACCCCCCATGGCTGAAGACATAATTCGTTTCCTCACCATAGTCCTCCAAAATATTCAACCCTTTCAGTGCCCCACATCCCTCCAACAGATCTCCCTTGCTGCCTGCTCATCCTTTCACCTGAACACCTTCACCGCTTATTCCCATAACCAAGCCCACTTCACCTTCACACACCTTGAGACCGTAGTTTAAGCCTCTTCTCTCCACTTTTCACTCCCCCCCCCCTCTCTTCCCGTCATGGTATGGCTCAAGTGTTGCATCCTATTCCAGAACATCCGCTCCTTCCACACCAACAAATACCTACTCATGAACACCCTCTCCCACCACCAAGTCAACACCTACCTCCTGAACAAAACCTTTCTCCAGCCCCACCTCCTCCTATATCCACCACCGCACTGATGCTCCTGGTCCTCGAGCACAGGGTGGAGTCGCCATTGGCCACCTTAAGTATATCCCCGTATGGCCACAACCCCTCCTCAATGACCCCACCGAACACCTTATCCTCACCGTCTTCTTCCCCTCCTTCACCACTACCTGCGCTACCATCTATGTCCACTCCACTGCTCCTCTTCCCTAGAACTTCAGCTCCCACATTGACTGCACCTTTTCCACCTACGTGATTGCCGCCGACATCAACATCCATAGCCGCTCCCCTGCTGCCCTTTAGCGGTGGCATCAGTTCCTCCCCACAATCCAATTCACCTTGTTACCCTTCCCCAGCACACCTGCACCAAAATCGACACCACCCCTGATGTTGTCATTGCCTGCGACATCCTCCTCGGGCGTATTGCCATCAACATCCTTGACCCCACAGGTAGTGAGCACCACCTCATCCTTCTCACCATAACGTCTGCTCACCACCCCCCTTCTGGCTCCCCACCATGCACCCCACCTCCCAAGGTCGTCCATGACTACTATCGTGCCAAGTGGGATGCCTACCGGGAATCCATCAGCACCCAGGTTGAAAGCTACCCTCTTATCTACGACCATTCTGATGGCGTCATCCACACCTCGTCCTTCCTTCAGAAGGCAATTACTGACGCCCTGGAGGTCCATGTTCCTACGGAAACCATCCACCCCCACCATCCCAATCTCCCTCCGGGGGCTGTGAACCTGCTCCTTGAATCCCGCCTCTTCTATTGCTCCTTCCTGCACACTCATGACATGGATCCACTCCAATGCCACTGGCAAATACAGCGACACGTCTGGAACCTTATTACAGCAAAGAAATGCTGGGACTGGCACCAGACCCGTACATGCCTCAATACCACCCTCCTTATCAACTCCTTCAAGTACTGGTCTGCCTTCCATTGCTTTACTGGTTCCCATTCCGCTACCCATTACCCACTTTTCCATAAAGACTGCCCCCTTCCCAACAACCTCAGTAAGGCCAACCTTTCGCTTCCAATCTTTCCAAGGTCTTCTCCATCCCTGATGATCACCAATTTGATTATTCTCTTATCCCCACCATCATGGAACGCGCCGATACCTTGGTCGCTCTAGTTGCTCCTAGTCTCCAGTTGCCCCCCTCCAATATCAATACCCCAATCACAGCACAAGATATTAAACTTATCCTCCAGTCAAAACGCAACACAGCCCCTTGTCATGACTGTGTCACCTACTGCCACCTTAGAGAAAGGCCCTTCTGCTTCCTGACTGTCCTCACCAGTATCTATCATGTCATCCTCTCTACCGGCTTCTACCCTGACCTGTGGAAGACTTCCCGCATCCTCTTATTGCTCAAACCCAACAAACCCCCTTCTGTTGCCTCTTCCTATCATCCCATCTGCCTCACCTCCATCTTCAGTAAGGTCTTCGAATCCATCCCCTCCCATCGTATCCATCAGCACCTTAATCAACACCACCACCTCTCTCTTACCCAGTGTGGCTTTCGACCCTCCTTCTCCACCAAAGACCAACTCCTTAACCTCATCCACCTTCACTCTCTCTAGCTTAACTCCTGTTGCTCTACCATTTTTGTTTCCCTCGACCACAAAAATGCCTATGACCACGTATGGCATCCTGGTCTTCTCTTTAAACTCCAAACCTATGCCCTGTCTATCAATTTTGTCCATCTGTTCGCATCCTTCCTCTCACACCGTTCTTCCTATGTCACGCTCCACCACACCAACTCCCGCATCTTTTATCCCACTGCTAGCATGTCCCAGGGCTCCATCCTCTCCCTCTCCTCTACCTTCTGTACATTGCCAATATGCCCAAACCATCCCCACCTGTCTATCTTCTCCAACATGCTGATGACACCGCCTTCCTGGCTATCTACCCTATCCTTCAATGCTGCCAATGCACCTTCCAAACTCCCTTTGATGAGTTCACCACTTGGTGTATCCAGTGGTTCCTTCGTCTCAACCCCTCCAAAACCCAGGCAATCATCATAGGCCACACCACCCACTCCTTCTGTCTCCACGATTTCTACCTCACCATTTATGGTCATCCCATCCAGTTCACCCCCACCCTGCGATACCTTGACCTCACCCTCGACTGTTACCTCACCTGCACCCCTCACCTCATGACCATACAGCAGAAAGCCCATTCGTACCTCCACCTCCTGAAACTTCTGTGTGGCCAGACAAGGAGATTGCATCCTTCCACCATTCTCCACACCTACACATCCCTCATCCGACCTATCCTCTGTTATGCCAGTGTTGCCTGGATCTCCGCCCCCTCCCCCACTTTTACAAGACCTCCAAATCCTCAAATGCCATGTGCTCCACCTTGCCTCCCGTATCCACCTTCCTTCCCCCACATGACTCCTGTATGATCTCATCCCCTTCCCCCATCTCCTCCTTTTCCTCCAATATCTCCGCTTCCTTTACACTGTCCACAGGCTTGATTCCCTCCAACCCCTGGTTTCCTCCTTCCTCTCCACCCCCTCGCCTGTTGTCGCACCTCTATTGCTGTATCCCTCCCTCTCTCCACCTCCACACCCTCCATCTCCTTCATCAGGGCAATTTCCAGCACCTCCCCCTCCCGGAAGTTGAACCTCGTTGTGACATATATCCTTCCTACCAACTGTAACCTGGCCTTGTTCCCCCCTCCCCATGGCCCCCTTTTCCCTCTCCCCTCCTTCTCTCAGAGCAGATTTTCCTCCTTCCCTCCCTGAGTACTGCACCCCCTCCTCGACTGCTTCCCTCCCACGTCCTTCCATCCCCAGCCCTTTTCGGCGCACCCCCGGCCTGTGTCCCCCTCTCCTCCCCTCCCTCACTTCTTCACTCCTCCCTTATCTTCATGCCCGTGCAGATCCTCTCAGTATGCTCATCATAACAAGTGTGCTACATCAGTGTTGTGTTTAGTGCTGTTCTCCCGTGCATCAAGAGCTGTGATTTTAATTGTGTGCTGGTCTTGTATATAGTGTTACTGTCAGTGACTGTGCTACGCCATCTGTCAATACTCTTCTGCTCCAGTCATACTTCGCTTTGTGTTCTTTAATTGTCCCAGTGTGTGTTTTTTTTGTGTGCACTTGTTTTTTACTACTTTTATCTCCATTTTATACTCGCCCCCTTTTTGTCTGTTCTCTTCCATACTGTTCCCCCTTTTTTATGCCTATGTACGCCCTATTTTCTCCATTCTGTTACTGTAAATTTCTTCTCTGTATAATTACTGTCTTTCGGCTAAAGAGCAGCGCATATGCTGCTGCCAGCCCGCCCCAAATGGAACATTGAAACACAATAAAGGAAAAAAACAAAAACCGAGTCTGACTCCAAGTAAACGACAAGTCCACAATGCAGAGCTGTCGGATCAAGATAACGCCAGTGTACCACTGATTGTCACCAAGACCGATTCCGACTTTGCAGAATAACCCACAGTCACAGTTATTCTTGTTAGATCGGGACGATCTCTTGTGTTCCGTCATAGAGAATCAATATTCTGATGTTCATGCTCTCTGTTACTTTCGTATAGGAATAAATTTCTATTGTTCATTGTTACCAGGCCACCTACTTCTTATCTGTCATCCCACAACGGGACACTTCATGTTCCTTCCTCTAGCGCTACGTATTGGAGCAGTCCAGATGCACGTTGTCATTTTTAGTATTTTTCCCTCATTACGACAGAACAATTCTCCAGATGCTAGTACCACTCATCCCCCGTACCAGTCATAAATTATGTGTGGAAAGGATTTTTGTCCGTTATCCTCTGCAATTTCGTCGGACCTTTGTGGATTGCCGTCACCAGCTGAAAACCTGTTTCAGTCCACTTCCCAATGGATGATACCGTTTCCCTGTATTCTTGCCTTTAACAAATCTTCCAAGTCTTCAATATATAGAATTTCCAGCACATTGCAGGTCTGTTAGAGCGATGCTTTCAAGCACCAGCCCGCATCAGGAGTAACGCCTTCCATGTGGGAAGTGTCAGTCATGCTCTAATTTTATAACACGTCTCTTAATCGTCCAGAATGAGTCATTATTATTAACGGTAAATCATCCTGAGATATTGCCAGTAACAATTTTCCCCTGCGTAGTGATTCCCACACTCTATTAAAAGGCTTCTGATGGATTTCTGTAGTATACGTAATTATTCTAGAATGGTTAGTCGTTCCTTCAGTACAGTGTCGATGTGTATTGTAGAATAATCTCGCTTGATAACGAGTGCTTACGTCCTTAATTCGACTCATGCTTTATTTGTATCCGATGTATAATACGTCTACCATTTGCTATGTGGTCAATATTTAAAAAGAAAATCGTGTATGGCGCTGGTAAAAGTTATTTTATAAATAAAGATATTACCTACAAAACCGCTTCGAGGACGGGGCAAAGTCTCGCTATTTAACAGAACGTAGGTTAGTACCTGTAGGTAACACGTGCATTATATTTGCGACCACTTGCTTGGTGTACACTGAGTCGACCTGAGCTACGTTACTACAACAACGATATATGAAATTCCCTGCATGGGATCTCATGTCCCTCCATTTTAAATGGTATTGTATGTATTTTTAAGTGCTTCATGACATTCTCGGTGGTTCCAGCTACGAGCAACACCGCTATTCCATTAGATACAAAGGCATCCCGACTCCAACCTGTCACCATCTATGTATAACAGCGACAAACATAAACTGCTAAAACCTCTGGAAATTGCTACACCCATTTGATTTTGCAGCCCCCCTATGGCCAAAAGCCTACATCTAAACACATATTCCTCAAGCCACTACAGACTGCATGTTGGGAGGTACATCATGTTTAATATGACGAATCACAACGCAACTGCCGATGCAATGTAGATTATCCACACTAAAGACAGATCTTCTGCTGCTACCATTCGTCCCTGCTCCAGTCACTAATGGTGTGTGGAAGGAATGTATCTCGGTAAAAGCTTCGCGTTAGCGCCAACTTTCTCGAGGCAATCATTTCGCAAGATGTATATAGAAAGAAGTATAAATATTGCTCGCAACACTTGGAAGAAGCGCAAAGAGATCCCCTCTCAACCCCATTTTTCTTATACGATCTTTTCCTTCCATATTCTTGCCTTTAACCAATCATCCATTAAAAGGGCATTCTTCGATATATAGCACATTCATCTCCCTGATTTAGAAATGAAATTTCCCTATAGTTGTTAGCGTCTCTCTCTCTATCTCTCTCTCTCTCTCACTCTCTCTCTCTTTCTTTTCTGCAAAGCTTTACACTACCATTCGGCCAACCGCCCAGCAGCGGACCCGACTCTCATTATTTTACCATACTTAATGGTAGTTCTCAGGGTTGGAGAGTGCAGATAATAGATTTAGGGTAGATCGGTGTCCATCTTCTCCACATAGGCAGTGAATATAAGCGAAGTTGCGGTTATTTTAGAAACTATTCTTTCCAAAGAAAAGATTTATCTGTTATACAAACATATAACAACCATTGGCACAGGTGATACCAAATCTGAGTCTGGCAGGTTATCTACATTCACCGAGCAGCATTTTGCGAGAAATATGTCTTCTTCTTTTTCTAACGATATCCCCATATATCAAATATGATATACATTTGCTTGTAAGTGCAGTCCAATAGTAAACGCCTACCCCAGTTACGCTAGTTTCTCTATTTTGTGTATGTGTGTGTGTGTGTATGTGTGTGTGTGTGTGTGTGTGTGTGTGTGTGTGTGTGTGTGTTGTATTGTCGTAGGGTGCAGGTCGACCCATAAACGAACACTGTTCTACACATACTGGGGTGGATCCACCTTTGGACCCTATCCTGCATATGTCAGGTGAGGATCCACCGACGGACCCTATTCAGTACATATTGCGTGTGGATCCACCTCCAAACGCTGCCCCAGACGCGATGCATGGTTCATCGCATTCTAGCCCTATCCCGAATATAATGTGTGATGGTTCCATGTTGGAGCCCTACTCCAGATCTACTCTGTAGTCTGGAGCATTACGGGTGCCCTGCAGCATACTAAAACACACATAAACATACACACACTCACTGACACACACACACACACACATATATATATATATATATATATATATATATATATATATATATATATGTATATATGGAATACGTGACCAGAAGTGACGTCACAATCATGTGACTGGAAGTGTCACCATCATGGATGTTGTTTAGAGTAATTGTAAGCACCTTTGAAGCAACTCTCTCACTCACATAGTGGATGTCTGGTGATTTCGGAGAGGTATACCTGTGAAATTGTATCTATGGTGGCTTGAACTGTTTGTTGTTTTATTTGTGATATAACTTGTACAAGATCGTAATACTTCCTTAGGAAAAAAACGACCTACGTTATGGAATAGTGATTTTAGCGTCAAAAAGTGGAACTGACAGACAATATCGCCATTTGTGAATGTATAAAGTGTTCCATGGGGTTGAAGAACATCATTTTATCCCCAGCATAGTACTGCTGTTAAGTGCTGTGGTACACAGTTACATATCATCCAGTAATAAGTGCGGATCTGACGTGTACATTCCACTAAGCTCGTTATTCTGTATCAAGGTGTACTGCATGGGTAAAAAATCTGAATCTGTCATCTCACAGAATCATCCATAGCATACAGATTACAGAGCGCTACTACCTACAGACATATGTCATATTGCTTTAGTAAGAAATACTTCACGATCCATGTAATCGGAATTGGCAACAGAAGATGTAAGATTTTCACGCAAGCAAGGGAAATGGATGATGTCATATATCTGTAATAGGAGGCAGACTAGATGTTCTAGAGCCATTATACAGTTTTCCATATACAAGAGCTATACAGTGGTGTCAAGAGGCGTATTAGGAGAAACTGTTATGGAGGCAGCGGAAATTTACGAAATTCATGAAAAGAAGAATTGACTGGAGTCAAAATGGGCCACAGCCTGAGCTATTGCAACGGATTCGTGTAGATGAATATTAGTTTATGGGTATGGTTAAAACGCAGGATTTTCTCAAAATACAGTGGATATGTGTGACTATCTAAGATGGAACGGCAACTTCTGAGCGTGTATTTGTGCAAGAAGTAGAAGACTACCAGGGGTGTAGTAATGTTGTTTTAAACATCGATAAGGTCGTTTAACTTGGGTGAACCCTCATTGTAAATATGCATACAAAGAATTTTATATGTGAAATCATAGTCCTAGGAGTGAATAAATTTATCAGTAGATATTTCATAATGCTTCCTGATACACTTCCGGTAGAAGCGTTTACATCTTACTCCACTAAAAAGAACGTGGTTTTACGCTGGGATTTATAATTATGGTATGATATGCTCGAGTGTAAATGTCAGCTATACAGAAATATTATATTAAGGCAGGAGAAAAGTATTTTTTGCGCCATAGTACCATCTAATCTGGATATTACCGAATTATCATTAAATAATGATATTGTGTAGGTCTTTTAGATATTACAGAATTATGATAAAAGCAATACTGCTTTACAGGTGTTAAGAGTACGAAACAATGTGGTGTGTAGTACAGATTTAAAATAGCGCCACTGGGATAGCGAGTGATAGTATGCATGCAATGTCAAGTGTTGCGCATGCAATCTTTCTTTAGCAGATTTCCTACTTCTTTTTCTAAGTGTTCTGGCGCCACTGTAGCGATAGTAACAAGCATCCTTGATGAAGAGAAACAACTGGAAGAGTTGAAAATTAATAACTCGACAGTTCCGGATGAAATACCAATTCGGTGTCACAAAGAGTACTGTGTATTACTGGCCCCGTAGTTTCCATTTATCGCGAATCTCTCCACCGGCTCAAAGTGCCAAGTGACTGGATAAAAGCGCAGGTGGCTCCGGTATATAAGAAATGTAAATTAATGGACCTTCAAAATTACAGACCAATATCCTTAACATTGGTTTGCTGCAGAATTCTAGAGCATATTCTGAGTTCGAATATAATAAATTGCCTAGAGACCGAAAAGCTTATGTCCAGGAATCAGCACAGCTTTAGAAAGTATCACCGTGCGAAATCCAGCTTGCTCTTTTCTCACATGATATACTGCGAACTATGGATGACACGCAACAGGCAGATTCCATATTTCTAGATTTCCAAAAAGTATTCCACACGGTATCCCATTGCAGACTGTTAACGAAGGTGTGGGCATACGGAATGGGCTCCCAGATATGTGAGTGGCTCGAAGACATCTTTAGTAACAGAACCCAGTACGTTTTCCCGGATGGCGAGTGTTCATCGGAGACAGGGCCGACATTATAGGTACCCCAAGGAAGTGTGATTGGGCCGTCGCTGTTTTCTATATACATAAATGATATTGCGGACAGCCTGATGATGCTGTGATGTACAGGATAGTGACGCAGATCAGTGACTGTTGGATGATACAAGATGACCTACACAAATTTTATAGTTGGTGTGATGAATGGCAGCTGGCTCTAACCGTGGAGAAATGAAAGTTAATACGGATGACTAGGAAAAACAAACCCGTTATATTTGGATACATTAGTAGTGTCCTGCTTGACACAGTCACATCGTTTAAATATCTTGGCGTAACCTTGCGAACCGTTATGAAGTGAAATGAGCATTTTAGTATTGTGATGGGGAAGGCGAATGGTCGACTTCGGTTTACTGGGGGAATTTTAGGAAAGTGTGATTCATACGTAAAGGAGACTGCATACACGAGGCTAGTGGGACCTGTTCTAGAGTTCTGCTCGAGTGTGTGGGATCCGCACCAGGTGGAACTGAAAGAAGACATAGAAGGAGTGCAGAGGCGAGATGCCAAATTTGTTACCGGTAGGTTCGATCAACATGCAAGTATTACGGACATGCATCGGGAACTCAAGATATGCGTTTTTTCTCGCTCTATCTGCGAGTATAAGAGGAAAGGAAACAACTAGTAGTGGTGCGGCGTACCATCCGTCATGCACCGTTCGGAGGCTTGCTGAGTATACCTGTAGATGCAGATAGACCCACTAGTTTATATGACAAATCAGGTATAGGTCCGACATCTTAAAAAATTTACATAAATGAAAAATAAATAAGAACATGATTGTCTTACTGGGATAGCGGCGATCGTTCTTTGAATAAAAATATGGCATTTCAGTCTTTGATCGCTATTTTTTATTTTCAATAACTGCTTTCTGGCTAGCTGACCATCTTCAGATCTGATAGATAAAGTTAGAAATATGTGACCGTTATTATGTAGGGCAGACAGTGCTGAATTTTGGAATTTGATACAGGGAACATTGCAGTCATAGCAATCGGACAGCATTTGGAGCTCATGTAAAGGATAGTAAACATGAAGTGAGCAATATAAATTAACAAATGGAGTTGCTACACAAAGCTCCAAAAAGTCTCTATCTCAATGAGCTTTAAGAGATTGAAATATACGCTCACCAAACGAAAACCGCAACCTACTACTTGATGAGCAAAGTGATTTTATGCACAAGAATTATTATAAGATATTTAAAGACATGTTTTCGACTTACTCTTGAATACAATAGCACGCTCCAATAAGAACCAGCTGCAGCGGAACGGCCCTCAGCGTACTGGCGGCGACGTGAATTGGGTGCGGCGGAAGAGGACATGGTGTGGCGCTGTTTACGTCCTGACATAGGGAAATCCTCTCCACCACCAATTAATACAAAGAAGAGGAAAATCACCTTTTGGAAAGATTATACAAATGTTTTAATTATATTTTTAAGTTTCTTTATAAATTTCGTCCATTACTGTAATTTATTTCAGTTCGTGGTGCACTCAAAAAAGATTACGTAAAAGTTATTTCTTTAAAAATTGGCTTATTATTAAAAAGTATATCCGCCATTAATATGTATGGTGATAAAATAGCCTCTTAGTACATATGCACAATTCTTACAGATAGAGGGCACTTTTTACTTTTACCAATCAGGTTTCTCCAAACTGTGATATAAGGTTTTAACAGATTAAAACTTACTTTAGTTATGAGTGCGAACCAGTGGTTCTGTACTGACAGGTTACTCTGTAATTGCAATATATGGTATGTTTGCATTTTTAATTCATTCCGAAAAAAAATAGTTTGTAAACTGAAATAGTTCTGTCAGTAACTATATAATCTCTCTTGTTAATCATATTTTTAACTTTATCTAACAGATCTGAAGAAGGGCAGCTAGCCTGAAACCGCTTATTGAAAATACAAAATAGCGATCAAAGAATCAAATGCCATATTTTTAATATATAAAGAACCTGATACACGTCTTCCTGAGCAAAGAGCATGATACTAATTTCTGTTAAGTCACATCATTTTCCAGGAAGACAAAATAAAATAATATGCATGATGGCATTAAGCACTGCAACTTGTAAAAAGTACCAAATTATAATTATTTTTTATTTCATGTCGTATGTTAAATACACGTATAATTAACTGGCATACCTCCAACACCATCCACAAATTATAATTTAAAAAACAGTCATTCTTTTTCGTCGCGCTCAACACCATTCTCCATGCCACAGTATTCTGAAAATAATTTTTTTCGTATGCTTTTAACTCCACGTCTATTATATTCAGTTCCATTAGGAATATACTGTTAGCTAAATGAACATCACCACCGTGGACGTCACGTTCCAGTATCCACTTCACATTAGCGCCAAAAAACGTTTTAAAATGGACCCACCAGTGATTTTGTCGATTCATTGCATCCTGGCGAACACCTATGTTTACTACACTCTGATGATTTATAAATAAATCCTGCAGTGATTTTCGTGCAGTTAATTTTAATGCGATACCACCAAACACATGGACTACTGAGGCACTGACACCACTATACTGCTGCCGTCAAGGACGTGGATGTTGAGGTAGAATGGGCTGTACCTGCTTGTCAACAGACCGTCGTTATACAGGATGTCACAAAAAGGTACGGCCAATCATTCAGGAAACATTCTTCACACACAAATAAAGAAAAGATGTTAGGTGGACATGTGTGCGGAAACGCTTAATTTCCATGTTAGAGCTCATTTTAGTTTCGTCAGTATGTACTGTACTTCCTCGATTCACCGCCAGCTGGCCCAATTGAAGGAAGGTAATGTTGACTTCGGTGCTTGTGTTGACACGCGACTCATTGCTCTACAGTACTAGCATCAAGAACATCAGTACGTAGCATCAACAGGTTAGTGTTCATCACGAACGTGGTTTTGCAGTCAGTGCGATGTTTACAAATGCGGAGTTGGCAGATGTCCATTCGATGTATGGATTAGCACGGGGCAATAGCCGTGGGGTGGTACGTTTGTATCGAGACAGATTTCCAGAACGAAGGTGTCCCGACAGGAAGACGTTCGAAGCAATTGATCGGCGTCTTAGGGAGCACGCAACATTCCAGCCTATGACTCGCGACTGGGAAGACCTAGAACGACGAGGACACCTGCAATGGACGAGGCAATTCGTCGTGCAGTTGACGATAACCCTAATGTCAGCGTCAGAGAAGTTGCTGCTGTACAAGGTAACGTTGACCATGTCACTGTATGGAGAGTGCTGCGGGAGAACCAGTTGTTTCCGTACCACGTACAGCGTGTGCAGGCACTACCAGCAGCTGATTGGCCTCCACGGGTACACTTCTGCGAATGGTTCATCCAACAATGTGTCAATCCTCATTTCAGTGCAAATGTTCTCTTTACGGATGAGGCTTCATTCCAACGTGATCAAATTGTAAATTTTCACAATCAACATGTGTGGGCTGACGAGAATCCGCACGCAACTGTGCAATCACGTCATCAACACAGATTTTCTGTGAACGTTTGAGCAGGCATTGTTGGTGATGTCTTGATTGGGCCCCATGTTCTTCTACCTACGCTCAATAGAGCACGTTATCATGATTTCATATGGGATACTCTACCTGTGCCTTTACAAGTACGACACAACATGTGGTTCATGCACGATGGAGCTCCTGCGCATTTCAGTCGAAGTGTTCGTACGCTTCTCAACAACAGATTCGGTGACCGATGGATTGGTAGTGGCGGACCAGTTCCATGGCCTCCACGCTCTCCTGACCTCAACCCTCTTGACTTTCATTTATATGGGAATTTGAAAGCTCTTGCCTACGCAACCCCGGTACCAAATGTAGAGACTCTTAGTGCTCGTATTGTGGACGGCTGTGATACAATACGCCATTCTCCAGGGCTGCATCTGCGCATCAGGGATTCCATGCGACGGAGGGTGGATGAATGTATCCTCGCTAACGGAAGACATTTTGAACATTACCTGTAACAAAGTGGTTGAAGTCATGCTGATACGTTCTGTTGCTGTGTGTTTCCATTCCATGATTAATGTGACTTGAAGAGAAGTAATAAAATGAGCTCTAACATGGAAAGTAAACGTTTCCGGACACATGTCCACATAACATATTTTCTTTCTTTGTGTTTGAGGGATGTTTCCTGAAAGTTTGGCCGTACCCCTTTGTAACACCCTGTATATCAAATTACTGCAGAACTGCTCCCAGTCTATTTGAACGTGTTTCACTTTCGTATATCACTATATATTTTCAATTTGGACTATAACTTAAAAGTCAGTGTCACGTGCTATGCGCAACTTTGCCGAAAACTGCGTCGTTTCGGAATTACAAGCGAAAAATACTAAGAAATTCAATTTCGTCGTGGTTTTTCCCATTTTTGACCCACTTTCTGCCAGAAATTATAGTATGAATATGAAAATTCTCGAAAAAATGCAGAAAGCTTGTCAAAAAACTTCTTCAATACTTTTCTCTAAGAATCACCATGTGACTGGACTGTCATTGAAATCATCACTGACATAGCTGCAGGATTTCCAAGCACATCTTATAATTTTTATTAGTGTGTATATAAATGTGGTACAATATTGATATCAGATGTATTATTCTTAATACAGAATATTAAACAAATGTTACTGAAATTTGTATTTCAGGTGTTTCGTGAAATAGTATAGCGCGCGCGTGTATGTGTGTGTGTGTGTGTGTGTGTGTGTGTGTGTGTGTGTGTGTGTGAGTGACACAGAGATAGATAGACAGAGAGAGAGAGAGAGAGCGACAGAGAGAGTCAGAGATAAAGAGAGGGTAGAGTCAATGTTACCAGTGGCGCACTAAAGTTAGTGCCGTGTGGAAGCTAATGACAGTGCTTTCGCTTGCCGTAAACCATAAATTCTCGCCATCAACGTCCGTTTCCGCTGCAGCATGAAGGAAGCCAACAACATTTACTAGTTGCGCTGATGTCCGTACTTTCTGCTATTACTGTTACATACTCTTTCTTAATATACCGCTAAGGAAACAGTGAAAACCTCGAAATCATTTGCTTCTTTGCTTGTAGTTGGAAGTTTGATTGGTTTACCATCTCATAATATAAATCATGATTCATTTATACAATGTTCTCCATTATCGTTTCAAATGTATTTGTACTAAAATTTAATACGTTCTCGTTTGCAATTTGCTAACACAAAACGGAAGCAGTGGCGTAATGACCATAGATACATCTCTGTTTTGTATGGTCTCACCGATTCCATTTCGGCAGAACCGAATAATCCCGTCGGCTGGTCAACGTGAATAGATTTGCGGATGATGTCAACGGAGAATGTTTATTTGGGGAGTGCAAATTTTCTGCACTGCACACGACACAATAAAATGACGTAATATGGTTGAGAGCGAAGCTTTTAGAACATTATGTGTCTGTGAATCAGTAATTTGCATGTGATGCATCAGTAATAGTATGACAAATGATTTCAGTGCTACGGGATCTACTGTTGTCCAACTGCACAGTCAGGTCATCAGAATTGCTATGAATCTTACGCCGTTTTGCAGAGAAAATAATCTTAGTCTGTTATTGATTAATGGTTACACCATCTGTCGATGTAGTTTACTTCTTCGACAGTTTAATACGCTATAGCCAGTTTGACGTTTGCATTCGTTGAAGGGGCAACAGTACTAACATATGTAGCCTTTATGAAACGAGAATTGCGCTACTATATGAGTAGCCCAGTTGCAAAAGCTGCTAAGTCAGTTTTAAGAGATTTTTGGGAAAAGCCTAAAAACGTAGCCTTGCTCTCACAGAAATATTACAACAGCGGCTAATGTCTCAAAAAAAAAAAAAAAAGAAAAGAAAAGAAAAGAAAAAACATAGCGACTAAATCATAAATGTCTCTATAATTCTACATTAACCCTTTTTAGTATTTTTATGTAAGCAATTATACTTAACCCGTTTTGCAACAGAATAGGCCAGGTAGAAGCTTCTGCAACCGCATTGGCGGCCATTATGGAATGCAGTCGGTTGCAAAACCGGCCGAAAAATTAACTCCGGTATTTATCTGGCTATGTCGGTAAGAATGGTAGACTACAGTAGTATACTAAAATAACGCGAAAGGAAGAAAATTAAACGAACAAAGTGCTGAAATAATGTTTTATTTTAAATATTTAAAAAGATTGAAACCTTTACATAAAAAACTAAACATGAGCTACTACAAGGCATAATATTAATATTACTGAGATTTAATCACTGAATTCAGTCTGAACATCTGTCATGAAAGTGAGAAATCTTTGGAAACAAATTTTGGGAAAATCAAATATTGTAAAGAAACGATCACAAGGTGAAATGAAGTATACAGCTTTTAAGGTATGTTCGGGCTCAAAATCAAGTCTTTCATCCTCGCCGTTTTGACATTCGTCTGTTTCCATGATCTTCTGCTGCTCAAAAACATCAGTGTAGAAGTTAAACGTTTCCTTCTCGGGCCATGTCTCTCCCCAGTGTAGTTCTAAGAGTCGCTTGACGTCCATAATTTTAGCTTTTTTCAGTGGGAGAGTTTCTTCCGTGATACGTTTGCCTCTTTTAAGAACAGGTTTCGGTTCTCCAATTTCAAAACTAAATAATGCTTCTGCTTGCACAAGACATAGTTTTCTGTTTGCTGTCTTCGTGATGATAATTCTCTTCGACTTTTGAAACTTGAAGTGCCAGGATCCAGGAGCTTTGATGACGTCAGAGGTGATCTTCCAGTCTCTCACTTTGCAGTCGTCCGACCCCAAATGCACCACTGTGGCGAATTTTTCGATTATGCCGACGTATACTGCAGGGTTTTCGATTACGCTCAATTTGGAAAATTTTCTCTCCATGTTTCCAAAAACTCTGTCAGGTGGTATGAAAGAATGACCGACGATCGGGAACCACACTTCAACACTCTCTACGTATACTGAAGCAGCGTACAGGAACCAGTACATCAACATCCCAATCATTGTTGTATTCTTGTTTAGTCCACCGCATCCATCCGGAAAGAGGTGTAGTTTGATGACACCATGCAAACTGGTGTTAAGCAGTAATGATGATGAGGTGAAGCAATCTGATTCGACCCCTTTGCAAATTCGTTCTCCAGCCAAACATATGAGTTCACATTGTCTTTCGTCTGACTGCTCGCAGAGGAACTTCGGCAGACCGTGAAATTATGTAAGTACATCTGCCTGAAATAATAAGCAGTCTGATCTGGGACTTTTGGAAGCACTAAATTTTTCTCGCAGTCATAACTTAAAATTTGTTAACCTTGGATTTGTTATTTCAGAGTTTCATAAAAAACATCGCTCCGAACTTTGTGACATGCAAGCTGATGTTCCAAATTCTTCTTTTCCATTGGCCGATTTTCCAAGGATATCATGCTTTGTAGGGACGAGCACGTAAAGCACGTGTCTATATAAGTTGCTCCGAAGCCAATATCAAAATTATTGCAAAATATTGTCCTGTAGCAGTCATACTTTACGTCCAGATCAGGATGTTTGTCACAAAACATTTCCCACATTATTTATACATTTAATTCACTGAGCAAATATAGGTGATGTAGCTTTTTTCCTGTAGAATAGTGACTTTCGATCGGCTTGAACTGTTCAGTGTGTCTGACAACTTCATTTTTCCTGTCTTCGTAGAACTTCGTTCTTCTGTCACCTCCTTTTCTTTCAGCGGTTGCAGGTGAGGAATCGTTTATTATACTCTGACAAATTTTATTGAGTCTTATTTTTTGTATCTGCAAAATCTCCATAAAAGCCGCTCTGCAAACCCTGATGTTTATAGAAACTTCTCCACGTTTTTTGGGAGCACAAACTCCGTAATTAGTTGCTGTCTTGACACTTTGTCTCCTGTAAGCTTAGATGTTCCAAGATATGACGCAGTGACATGCTGTCGAATGTAGTTGCTCTGCCATTCTCGGTTATTTTGTTCGTAAAATTTTTGATGGATCCGTCTTACGTCTTACGTAGTGAATTCTTTACATTTCAGCTTTCCAGCAGGATGTTTACAGTTGGCACCTGTGAAAACCCTTTCGGTTGGTACCTACAGTTAAGAGGAAAACCAAATTGAAAACCAACTGATAGTAGTTTTATGTCAATGCAATAGGAAATTCAGTGTTCCTATTCCCATGTACGTTGGATTTACAAGAATTGTGTTCCAGAAAAGGTTAGGTAATGATGCTAGGTCATTAATTCCAACAACATAAACCTGTAATGAATATCTGAACATTACTATAAGCAGTGGTCTTCCTTACTCCTTCCTTTTCTCGGCATTTCGTTTCCATTTCTGTACCTTCCGTCTCCTCTTCCTAGAAGTAGTTTCTCGTGGCTTCTTCCCACTCATCATTAACGCTAATCTCACAGCTTTATTGTCGTCGCGTTCGTCGAAATGTACTTCAATAATAGACATTTCCTCTTTATTATCCTTGCCCATTTCGAAATGTGCTACAATAAAACTGCCTACAATGTCGTTTTAAAATACACAGTGGAACGAGTGTGTTGGTAGGTCTTTTTACCATGTAACAATGCCTTCTCGCACTTTCCTTCCTACAATGTAACAATAGAAGCACAAACATACGAGAATCTACCCAGTACTGCCAACCCAAACATTTTAGTCACATGTAGCTAAAAATCGGAACTTTTAAAAAGTGTTACGTGTGATAAGACGATATGTCCGCTTCTGCAACCGTACCCTTTGTCGGCGGCCATTTCCACCTTAAGGCTCTGCCTCTTTTGCAGCCGAATAGGATTTGGCAACTTTTGCAACATAACGCGTAGAAAACATAGCAGCCTTTGCACCCGCACGTGATTTTCGCACCTCATTTTAAAATACTTAGAGCCGTTTTTGAAGACTGATCGATACATTATTACATAGACCGTGAAAACGAGTACAAGGAAGTGCCTCTAACTCAATTTTCGATTTTTGGTCACCTAGCCGCTTTTGCAACTGGGCTACTCATGTGCTCATGAGCTCAGTTTGTTGAGGCTAACACAAAATCTACGTGTACGTACTGAAGTAACTGGGCGTTCAGTAATTGTCGCGATCGTGCGCTGAACTGGTTATGTGTCTGTTATCTTTCATAATTTCTGTACATTGAACTACAGCTTATGTACGACGATGGGTTGTCTAAACGCGCAACACTCAATAAGAATTGACGATCAAGACTTTTCCATAACTGCGATTTGTATCAAATTAAGTTTTGTAATCCTGGTGTGTGAACTTAACAACTTTCAACGCAGTTCCAACAAAAATTTTGCTTCACCACAGAGAGGAAAATTTTTTTCTATTTCTTAAGTTGCTGAATTACGCTGCCGCAAAAAAATTTGTACATCCATTCAAAAGTTTCCATTTTACTCAAGGTTTATTGTTCCAACTGTGTATGTGGAGGACGTGAAATGATTACATTAATAGCAGAAGCGTTTATGAAATACCAGATATCGAACCATGCTGAAACACTCACATTAGTACGTGGTGTAGCCTCCACGTGCGACAGTGCAGGCGCTGACTATAGCACCCACTCTGTCGTACAGATGGCGAACACTGTGCTGCTGTACGTTATGCCAAGCCTGATCTACCTCTTCATGTAGTTCTGTAAGAGTTTTTGGTTGACGATTCGCATGAGAAACTTCTTGTCCCATCATATCCCACACGTGCTCGATTGGAGACAAGTCCGGAGGACGTATTAGACACTGAAGTTGCTGCACGTCTTTCAGTGCACTTTGAGTTGCACGGGCACTGTGTGGGTGAGCAGTATCCTGTTGGAAGAACACGTCACCTTCCTGTTGCAAGGACGAAAAAAGAAAGGGTTTAACAACGTTCTGCATGTACCGAACGCTGGTTACCGTCCCCTCCAGAAACAGAAAACGTTAACTAAAGTTGTAGCTTATCACACCCCAGACTATAAGGCCTGGCGTTGGCCCAGTATGTCTTGGATGAATGCGCTCTAAGAGAGAGCTCTCACCAGATCTACGTCGTACGCGCAAACGACCATCACTTGCGTACAGGCAGAATCTCATTTCATTGCTGAAGACAACGGCGCGCTATTCCGTCTAACAAGTGATCTTCTGATGGCACCAGTCGAGTCTAGAACGTCGAAGCTGTGGCATTAGCAGAAGAGGTGTGCGTGCACGTAGTCGCACTACTAATAACCGGTTCTCAACTATTCCTGTTGATACGCCTGAGCGCACAAACCTCCATCAGTGCTGTGGTAGCTGTCTGATCTGCTACCGCTGCCCTTATGTCCAACTTATGTGGCAATTCTCCGAAAGGACCCTCTTGCTCGGAAGGCCACAATTTTACGCCATTCAAACTTTCTCAGTTGGCTGAAGGAAGCACGAGTGCTTTTCTGTGCCATGGTTGCCACATTACTTTACACATTTGCGCCACACTGAACATTACCTATTAACGCGTAGACACAGATGACTATCTGATACCTGTGCCACTACGCTACCTGTAAGCGAACCACGTTGAAACCAGTATCACTACATCTGCTATCTTCGAGGTGACATTTCCGTCATCGGATCAAGATCGACGTTCTCGTTCCAGATGTACTATCTTTTACCGACCGTGTGTATACAAGTGGCAGCTGGGCTGCCCCTAAAGAGTATAGTCCGAGTCGTTCACTTAAGATGGTGATGTTCTTTCTACATATACATGGATACTCTGCAAATCATATTTAAGTGCCTGGCAGAGGGTTCATACAACCACCTTCACAATTCTCTATTATTCCAATGTCGTATAGCACGCGGAAAGAATGAACACCTATACCTTTCCGTACGTGCTCTGGCTCCCCTTATTTTACCATGGTGATCGTTTCTTCCTATGTAGGTCGATGACCGAAAAATATTTTCGCATTCGAAGGAGAAAGTTGGTGATGTGAATTTCGCAGTCCGCCCCTGGTAGCTGAGTGGTCAGCGAGACGGAATGTCATACCTAACGGCCCGGTTCGATTCCCGGCTGGGTCAAAGATTTTCTCCGCTCAGGGACTGGGTGTTGCCGGCCGAAGTGGCAGAGCGGTTCTAGGCGCTTCAGTCTGGAGCCTCGCGCCCGCTACGGTTGCAGGTTCGCATCCTGCCTCGTGCATGGATGTGTGCGATGTCCTTAGGTTAGTTAGGTTTAAATAGTTCTAAGTTATAGGGGACTGATGACCTCAGATGTTAAGTCCTATAGTGCTCAGAATTATTTGAACCTTCAAATTTAACTTGTTCGTAATTGTAACTCCTAGGTATTTAGCTGAATTTACGACCTTTAGATTTAACTGATTTATCGTATAACCAAAGTTTAACGGATTCCTTTTTGGCACTCATGTGAATTACCTCACAATTTTCGTTATTTATTGTTAATTGCCAATTTTCGCATCATACAGATATCTTTTCTAAATCGTTTTGGATTTGTTTTGATCTTGTGGTGACTTTATTAGTCGATAACTGAGAGCGTCATCTGCAAAACAACCTGAAAGGGCTGCTCAAACTGTCTCCCATATCGTTTATATCGATAAGGAACAGAAAATGTCCTACAACACTACCTTGGGGAACGCCCAAAATCACATCTGTTTCACTCGATGACTTTCCGTCAGTTACTACGAGCTGTGACCTCCCTGACAGAAAATCGCGAATCCAGTCACATAACTGAGATGATATTCCATAAGCACGCAATTTCACAACAAGCCGCTTGTGTGGTACAGTGTCAAAAGCCTTCCGCAAGTCCAAAGATACGGAATCAATTTGAAATCTCTTGTCAATAGCACTCAACACTTCATGTGAGTAAAGAGCTAGTTGTGTTTCTCAAGAACTATGTTTTCAAAATCCTTATTGACTGTGTGTCAATAGACCGTTTTCTTCTAGATAATTCATGATGTTCGAACACAATATATATTCCTAAATCCTGCTGCATATCGACATTAATGATATGCGCCTTTAATTTAGTGGATTACTATTACCACCTTTCTTGAATATTGGTGTGACCTGTGCAACTTTCCAGTCTTTGGTCACGAAGCTTTCCTCGGGAGCTGTTGTAACACCATACTCTGAAAGGAGCCTAATTTGTATACAGTCTGGACCAGAAGATTTGCTTTCATTAAGTGATTTAAATTGCTTCCCTAATCCGAGGGTTTTTTCTTCTACGTTACTTGAAACGTCCCCTTTGAACAGTTATACATGACTGTGCTTATACTGACACACAATATTTTTAGCGCAACGCAGTCTGACTTTCAATAATCCCTACAAAAGAATGGCCCTGACTAACATTAAACTATACCTTTCACAAATCACTTACCTCACAAAAATCTTCGTTACCCAATTTACTGCAATACAGCGAGCGCCACTACTGCCAGCTAAATAAAAGATTCAAACTACTGAAGGCACTAACTACTGATAGGCATAGTTAGCAAATGAAAGATTTTGATAGAGAAAAAACAATGTATTTACCTTAGTATTGTTCAAAAATCATAATATATATAGAAGTTCATGACATCCAGTCTTACAAATTTCAACACTCCACCATTTCTCTCCCCACATCCACCACTGCTGGCGGCTCACCTCCAACTGCGCAACGCTACGCGCTGTTCACATCCAGCTGCCCAACAGTACAATGGCAGACAACAATGCAAACTAGCCACAGACTGCACACAGCACAGCCAGTGATTTTCATACAGAGCGCTACGTGGCGTTACCAATAAGAAAACCTAAACAGCCTACTTACATACTCATGTTGGTAACTGTTCTTGATTCGAATTCTGGAATATTTACTTCATCATCTTTTGTGAAGGCATTTCAGAAGTCTGTGTTTAGTAACTCTGATTTGGCAGCACCGTCTTCGATAGTATGTCCATTTCTGTCGCACAGAAATGCATTGATCGAGTCTTGCTGCTAGCATACTTTACGTATGTCCAGAATCTGTTTGGATTTTCTGCCAGGTTTCGAGACAAAGTTTCATTGTGGAAACTATTATATCTCGGATTGAAGTCCGGGCTAAAATACGAGCTTCTGTAAAAAGATCGCCAGTCTTGGGAATTTTGCGTCAGTTTTGATTTGGCATGTTTTTTAGTTGTTTCTGCAAGTGTTCTGACCCGTTCCGTGTACCAAGGAGGATCAGTTCCGTCGTTTATTAATTTATTTGGTGTATATCAAATGCTGCCAATACAATTTCTTTGTATTCAAACCACATCTGGTGTATATTTATATTGTTAATTTGGAAGGAATGGAGATTGTCTCTCAGGAATGCATCAAATGAATTTTTATCTGCTTTTTCGAATAGGTACACTTTTTTTTTTTTTTAGGATTTGGGGAATGCAATATTCAGTCTCGCTACGACAACTCTGTGTTCGTTATCGAATCAGGATTACTTGTTGCTAAGAAGTGAAGCGTGTTTTCACAACCATTTACTATTCGCATGGGATCATGAACTATGCTCGATATAATTTTCAGAGAATAAGTTTAGCACAATTTCGGATGATATCTTATACGCATCTCCGGGATTAAACATGTATTTTCGGCAACATATCGAGCGTAAATTAAAAATCACCATTAACTATAATCGTATGAGTCACGTACGTGTTCCTTCAACCTTTCAGCAACTGCATCATCTGAATTGGGAAGTCTGTAAAAGAATCCAGTTATTATTGTATTCCGGTTTCCAACAATGAGCTCTGCCCATACTAACTCACAGGAACTATCTACTTTAATTTCGTGACAAGATAAATTACTTCTAACAGCAACAAGTACACCATCGCCACCCGCATTTAGCCTATCCTTTTGGAACACCGTTAGGTTCTTCTCAAAAAATTCGCCTGAGCTTATCTCCAGCTTTATCCAGCTTTCATGGCCTATAACGATTTGAGCATCAGTGTTTTCTTTCAGCGCTGGAGCTCTGGTACTTTCCCAACACAGCTACGACAATTTACAACTGTTATACCGATGGTTCTTGTATCTACGTTCTTCCTGTATTCGGCCTGCAGCCTTTGTGACTGAAACACTTTTTGTGTTTTCCCGAGACCCTCTAACCTAAAAAACGGCCCAGTCCACGCCACACAGCCCCTGGGTATAGTGGACTCCTGATCCATTCAGCGGAACCTGAAACCAAACCACCCTTTGGCGCAATTCAAGGAATCTGCAGTCTACACGGTCGCAGACCCGTCTGAGCCCCTGATTCAGACCCTCCACTCGGTTTTGTACCAAAGGTCCGCAATCGGCCCGTCGACTATGCTGGTTTCATCTCGCAAGCAAGACTGGCAGCCTTTACCACTTCTGTTAGCCACTCTAAACCAGAGAGAATCTCTTCTGATCTCAAGTGACACACAACATGGCCATCATCTGGAGTTGTCTGCACCCTGTGCTCTTAATGGCAGACCGGAAGACCCCTTCCACATCGGGAATGACTCCACCCGGCATGCACACGGAGTGTACATTGGCTTTCTTACCCTTCTTGGCAGCCTTCTCCCTAAGGGACCCCATACCGCGCCTAACGTTGGAGCTCCCAACTATCAATAATTCCACCCTCTGTGATTGTGCGGACCCTAAGGGATGAGAGGTTTCCTCTGAAACAGGACTGGCAACAGCATCTGGCTCAGCGACAGTGTGAGCCACAGACAGCACCCGTAACCTGTTTGTCAGACTAACTGGGGAGATCTTACGTGTGGCCCCCTGGGAAGTCTTTCACCGCCTGCTACGCCCCAGAGCGACCTCCCGCTTGACCACAGGTGCGAGGGCAACTTCAGTGCGAGCATTAACTGGGCTGGCCACCGGTGAGGACCGATCGGAGAACTCGGACGTCCGTTGGATCCCACTGCTGGCCTACAACAGTGGTGCCAATCAACTGCAGCCTCAAGCTGTGTAAACAAAGCCATCGCAGCCTGGAGTTGAGAGCGAAGTGTCACCAACTCGGCTCGCATCAGCACACAACAATCACAGTCCCTATCCATACTAAAGAGCGTAGAAAACTAGACTACCCAGATAAACGGACTATCTGCAAAAGCTGCGGAAATCAACTGTAGACACTGACGAAAATGCAGGGACTGTGTCTATTAAATTAGATTAATACGCAGAGATTTGAAAACATAACTACCGAAGCATTCATGGGAAACTAAATAATTCGCCCCTGGGCAGGAACTTATAATACGTCACAAAAACGATTTACTTTCCTACGCAAACGAAAACACGAGAACTGAGGTTATTAGATATTAAATTAACACGCAAAAACTAAAGAAACTAAACTATTAAAGCACACAGACGACATTATAAAATTCGCTATTGGTTAGGAACTCGTAAAAGTAGCAAAATCGGTTACTTCCATCTTGCTGCGTGTGCTCCGGCTGGCTGCTGCTGCCTGACTGGCTGACTAACGCCAACAAGCGCTCACTACTGTTCAGAACAAACAAACGACTATCGACTCTATTGTAACCTGTTGTAACCGCGACTGGAACGGTCGCGGGGTGGCTGAGAAAGCGCGGGAGACCAAGCGGAAAGCTGCCCTCGAACAAACAAACGAACGGAAAGGACGGACACGAAACAACAACAGACGATGGAGAGAGATCCTTACGACGACAACACGCAAGAAGCAAGGGAGTGACAGAAACAACCAAACGAATCCAAGACGTCCACTATTAATGAAAACAAAGAATGGTAAAAACGCTGTCTGTTGTCGAGGCGGTATGTCAAGACTCACGCAACGATTAGACTCGCTAGCTGAGTTTTTTTTTTTTTTCTTTATTCAATTTCGATTCCCCCCGAAGGTGGCACGCTGGCAGCAGCTTAGTATGCCGCTCTTCAGCCTACAGACTTTGTTTTAAAAAGATGAAGAGAATAAATAATAAAAACAGGCGAGTAAATCGGAGGCTTAAATAGTAACATGGCGAAAAAATCGTAGAACTTAAAACATAGAACAAAGGGATGCACAAAACGAATAACACTGAACCACTTAAGCACAAAACGACGGCACACACAGAAAACACGAGGCGTTGATCTCCGGCGCGCGAATGTTCACTAACCGTGTACGAGTCCAGGGACCTGCCAAGAGAGGAGGAGGGGGGGTGGAAGAGGGAGAGGGGAGAGCAGATGCCATGGGCCTGGGAGAGAGGGGGAAGGGAGGAAGGGGGAGGGGAAGCCTGGGGGAAGAGGTGTGGAGGAAGGGGACAGGGGAAAAGGAAAGAGAAGGGAGGGAGGGTGCCTAAAGGAAAGGACACAGGAAGTGGGGGGGGATGATCAAAGTTGATAGGAGGGGTGATGGAGGGGAGGAGGACATCATCAGGGAGGGAGAGTTGGCGGAAGCAACCTTGGGAGAGGGTAAGGAGGGTGGAGAGATGAAGACTAGGTGGGACGTGGGAATACAGGCGCGGCAGCAGGTGCGGGTGGGAGAGGATGGGCGAGACCAGCAGGTGAGGAGAATCGAGTTTGCGGGAGGTGTACAGGATCTGTATCCTTTCAAGGAAAAGGAGGAGGTGGGGAAACGGAATGAGATCGTACAGGATCCACATGAGGGAGGGGAGACGGATGCGATAGGTGAGGCAGAGAACATGGCGTTCAAGGATTTGAAGGGATTTATAAAAGGTAGGGGGGCAGAGATCCAGGCCGGATGGGCGTAACAAAGGATAGGGCGGCTGAGGGATTTATAGGTGTGGAGGATGGTGGAGGAGTCCAGACCCCACGTACGGCCGGAAAGGAGCTTGAGGAGACAGAGTCGGGAGCGTTCCTTGGCTTGGATTGTCCGGAGATGGGGGGTCCAGGAGAGGCGACGGTCGACGGTGACACCAAGGTACTTGAGGGTGGGGGTGAGTGCGATAGGACGGCCATAGACGGTGAGATAGATATCAAGGAGGTGGAAGGAAGGGGTGGTTTTGCCTACAACGATCGCCTGGGTTTTGGAGGGATTGACCTTGAGAAACCACTGGTTGCACCAAGCGATGAACTGGTCAAGATGGGATTGAAAAAGGTGTTGGGAGCGCTGCAGGGTGGGGCAAGGGCAAGGAAGGCAGTGTCATCGGCAAACTGGAGAAGGTGGATGGGGGGTGACAGCGGCGGCATGTCCGCCGTATACAAAAGATACAGAAGGGGGGAGAGGACGGAGCCTTGGGGCACACCGACGGAGGGAGGAAAAGTGTAGGAATCCGTGTTACGGCTGGTGACGTAGGAAGCACGGTGGGAGAGAAAGGAGCCGATGAGACGGACGTAGTTAATGGGAAGGGCGAAGGTTTGGAGCATGAAGAGGAGACCGGAATGCCATACGCGGTCATAAGCACGTTCGAGGTCCAGGGAGAGGAAGATTGCGGAGCGACGGGAATTGAGCTGTTCGGAAAGCAGATGAGTGAGGTGAAGGAGAAGGTCGTCAGAAGAGAGGGACGGCCGAAAGCTACACTGGGTAACGGGAATGAGGTGGTACTGGCGGAGATGCTGGTGGATGCGTCGGGTGAGGATAGATTCCAGGACCTTGCTGAAGACCGAGGTAAGGCTGATGGGACGGTAGGAGGAGACGGCGGACGGCGGTTTGCCAGGTTTAAGGAACAGCTGGCTGAGCTTTTTTTTCCTTTATTGTGATTTTAATACCAGTAGAACAGGTAGGCTGGCAGCAGCACAATACGCCGCTCTTCAGCCAAAGATAGTACAATGATAAAACAGAGAAGACACATGGGTTGGAACAAAACGGCAGGGAAAAAACAGTAGAAACATGAACATAAAAAACATGAAGCCGTTCGCACTCGAAGACAATCCACACTACAAACTGTTGACACGAAGCACAAACACTGGTGAACGATGGAGTGTGACGGTGAACACTGAACACTAAACACAACGGCACACACGAGACACTGATGGCGATGATCTCCGGCGCGCGAATGTCCACTTAGCGTGTGCGAGTCCGGGGACCTGCCAAGAGGGGAAGAAGGGTGAGGTGGGGGAGAGGGGAGAACAAGGATGAAATCCCTGACCCCGCCGGGAATCGAACCCGGGCGCGGGAAGCGAGAACGCTACCGCACGACCACGAGCTGCGGACCCCTAAAGGTGGCGGGCTGGCAGCAGCTTATTACGCCGCTCTTCAGCCTACAGAATTTGGTTTAAAAAGATAAAGATAATAAAAAACAATAACAGTTGGCGATAAAATTGGTGACTTAAACGTAAAATGGCAGAAAATTCTGGAGCTTAAAACATAAAACACAGGGTTGATGATGCTAATAAAAAACACAGGAAGCAGAATAATAATAGACAGACAATTAAAAAACACGGCGACAGTCTGGGTCTGTTCGCAAGAGATATAAAATGCATACCCAGCGACAGCATGATTTCTGTTTGCAACATTGTGGAAAGACGCACAACACTGAACACTCACTTAAACACTGCACTAAAAAGTTGGCACAAATATGACTTACCACACCCAAGAGCAGGTGGGGGGAAATGGTCAGATGACGGGAAAAAAATGGGGGGAAGGAGAGGAAAAGTGAAGGGGGAGGGGGGAAAGGAACCAATGGAAGATTTGGATCCATAAGAGGGGTGGGGAGTGCTGAGTAGACGTGCCAGGGAGTGGGGAAGGCAGAGGAGGGGAGTACAAAAGGACTCGGGGGGGGGGGGGGGGGAGAAAGGAGATAGGGAGAGGGTAGGCGGGGAGAAAACACAAGATGGAAGGGGGGAGGAAGAGGGAGCCCAGGGAAGGATGGAGGAAAGGAGGGGGTGAGGATCAGAGTTGATAGGAGGGATAAATGGAGGGAGTGAGGGCACCATCTGGGAGGGGGAGTTGATGGAAGCCACCTTGGGAGAGGAGATGTAGGGTGTAGAGATGGAGGGCAGGGGGGGATACAACAGTGAAGACGTGGCAGGGGGTGGGGATGGGAGAGGAGAGGAGCAACCAAGGGGTGAGGGGGTTCAAGGTGGCAGGAGGTGTAGAGGGTGCGGATATGTTCGAGGAAGAGGAGCAGATGGGGGAAAGGAATGAGATCATAGAGGATCCGCATGGGGGACAGGAGGCATATACGGAAGGCAAGGAGGAGTGCATGATGCTCAAGGATCTGGAGGGACTTATAGAATTTGGGGGGGGGGGGCAGATATCCAGGTAGGACTGGCATAACAGAGGATGGGACGGATTAAGGATTTGTAGGTGTGGAGGACGGTAGAGGGGTGCAAAGCCCATGTCCAGCCAGAGAGGAGTTTGAGGAGTCGGAGGCGGTTGTGGGCTTTGGATTGGATGGAGCGGAGATGAGGGATCCAGGTGAGGTGACAGTCAATGGTGAGGCCAAGTTAGGTGAGGGTGGGGGTAAGGCGGACAGGATGGGCGCAGACAGTAAGGGAGAAATCCAGGAGCCGGAAGGAGCGAGTGGTACGACCTTCGATGATTGCCTGGGTCTTGGAAGGATTGATTTTCAGGAGCCACTGGTTACACCATGCACCAAAAAGGTCAAGGTGATTCTGGAGAAGGCGTTGGGACCGTTGGAGGGTAGGAGCTAGGGCGAGGAATGCGGTATCATCAGCATATTGCAAGAGGTGTACTGGAGGGGGAAGGGGGTTGGGGCATGTCTGCCATGTAGAGGAGGTAGAGGAGAGGGGAGAGGACAGAGCCCTGGGGCACACCCGCAGAGGGGTAGAAGGTGTGGGAATTGGCATTATGGATGGTAACATAGGAGGGGCGGTGGGAAAGGAAGGAGGCCGTCAGACAGATGTAGTTGATAGGAAGGGCGTAGGTTTGGTGTTTAAACAGGAGACCGGGATGCCAGACACGGTCGTAGGCCTTTCCGAGGTCAAGGGAGACAAAAATGGTGGAGCGACGTTAGTTAAGCTGGAAGGAGAGGAGATGAGTGAGGCGGAGGAGTTGGTCATTAGCAGAGAAGGAAGGTCGGAAGCCACATTGGGTGTTGGGGAGGAGGTGGTTTTGGTGGAGGTGGTGATGGACGCGCCAGAAAAGGATGGATTCCAAGAGCTTGCTGAACACCAATGTGAGACAGATAGGACGATAGGAAGAGGCATCAGATAGAGGGTTGTTGGGTTTGGAGAACATCAGGATATGGGAGGTTTTCCACAGGTCGGGATAGAAGCCAGTGGCAAGGATGACATTGTAGAGGGTGGCAAGGATTGAAAGGAAGGAGGGAGGGCAGTGTTTGAGGTGGCGGTAGGTAATGCAGTCGTGGCCGGGAGCAGTGTTGCGTTTAGTGCGGAGTGTGAGGCTGATGTCCTGTCTAGTGATGGGAGTGTTAAGTTCAGATGGTGGTGTGTGGCCCAAGTACTGGAAGCTAGGAGCAAGGGGAGGAACAGAGGTATTCGTACGGTCCATGACATCAGGGAAGTGGGAATAATCAAAGTGGGGATCATCTGGAATGAAAAAATCATCGGAGAGGTGAGAGGCAAAGTGGTTGGCCTTACTGAGGTTGTCAGGAAAGGGACAGTCATTAAGGAGGAGAGGGTACTGGGGGGTGGGGCAGGTCCCAGTAAGGCAGTGGAATGCAGACCAATACATGGAAGAGTTTATGGAGAGTGTGGTGTTGAGTTGTGTACATATCTGGTGCCAGGCACGGCGTTTCTTCGATGTAAGCAGGTTGCGGATGTGTCGTTGTAATTGCCGGTGGCGGGTAAGTGTATCCCAGTCACGAGTGCGGAGAAAAGAGCAGTAGAGGTGGCGGGACTCTTGAAGGAGGAGGACGGCCTGTGGAGGCAGGATGGGGCGGTGAGGGTGGATGGCTTTGGTGAGGATATGGGTGGCGATGGCGTCAGACAAGATCTGGTGCAGGAAGGCAGCAGTGCGAGAGATGTCATCAGGAGATTGGAGGGTAAGGTCGTGGCCAGCAACCTGGGTGTGAATGGAGTCGCAGTAGGCATCCCAGTTGGCACGGGAGTAATCATGGACAAGTTTAGGAGGGACGTGAGGGCGAGGAGAGTTGCGGGGATGGCGACCATTAGAGATAGTGAGAACAGGAGCATGGTCACTGCCAATGAGGTCAAGGACATCCTCGGTGATGCGCCCAAGGAGGCTGGGAGAGGCAAGGACCACATCGGGAGTGGTGTTAGATTCGGGTCGGGTGTGCTGAGGCAGGGGAACCAGGTCTCCCTGGAGGGTGGTGAGAAACTGATACCACCGCTGGAGGTCGGCAGGATCACAGCTGTGGATATTGAGGTCGGCGGCAATCACGTAGGTGGAGAAGGTGCGGTCAATGTGGGCCAGGAAATCGTACGGGATGGGGGTGCGAGGGCGGACATAAATGGTGGTACAGGTGATGGTAAGGGTGGGGAAGAAGGGGCTGAGGGTGAGATGCTCGGCAGGATTGTTAAGGAGAGGTTGGGGCCGGACATGGAGGTGCTTGAGGTGGCCTATAGCAACTCTGCCACGTGCCTGAGTGTACGCGTTATCGGTGCGGTGAAGGTTGTAAGGAGCCGTGGAGATGGAGATACGGGTTTGAAGGAAGGTTTCATTTAGGACGAAGGCATCCATGCGTTGCTGACGGAAGGTGTGGAGGAAGAGGAGTTTGTGGGTGGGCAGGGAGCGAATTTTGTGGTACAGGATACGGTAGGGTTGTTGTACCACGGGAGGGGAGAGTTAAACGAGGGTGGTGAGAGGGGTGAAGGTGAAGTGGGCCTGGTTGTGGGAGTATGTGGCATAGGTGGTAAGATGGAAGATGGAATGGGCAGCGAGGGCGATTTGGGAAAGGGTGTGGGAGCGCTGGAAGGGGTGGATGTTTTGGAGTACAATGGTGATGAACTGGCTGAGCGAGAGCCAGGCGCTTAAATACTCTATCGGGGGTGCCACTATTGGCCGCTGGAGCCACGTGTTCCACTGTGGCGCCCTCACACTAAATGTGGGCCAGGAGGCGCGCGCCGCTACAGCTTACGGCGCGATGGTGCAGAGACCTCTAGGAGTCTTCGACGTCCATGGCGTCTGGCGGGGACTGAAATTCCGCGGCGCGCGGTACCAGAGACTCGTGCTACGGAACTCTTCTGTGGACCCTTACGGAAATGCAGGAGCTGTATCTAATAAATTTGATTAATATGCAGAGATTCAAAAACCTAACTACTGAAGCAATCAGGTGAAACTAAATAAATCGCACCTGATTAGGAACTCGTAAAAGCTACAAAATCGGCTACTACCCTGTTGATGCGTCTGTCTCGTCTGGCTGCTGCTGCTGTGTATGCCGCCCTCCGAATCTTAGCTCTGGACATGTGCTCGAACTGGCGGCATTATGGAATGTGAACGTTTGTCGTGGAACTGTCGTTTTCCGTTCGAGTTGTTATGATACTGTTTCTGCTCATGGATTGATGGTAATTACCATTACGTAAATATGAACCCATGAGGAGGAACACACGCTTTCCTTGACTTTTATAACGAATTTCGTCTGAATATTTCAAGCATCAATTTTACAGAGGCCAAAGAATTTTCATTTCACTCAGTAACCCACCCCCTATAGCAAGTTCCAGAAGCATTTTTGGGAAAGAGCTCGTTGCCGTCTATTTAGGACGGAATAGTTCCTCTCTGGGGAATTGTCTTCGGTTCAACGTACAACGACAGCTGACCAACGACCACCGAGCACTGCCCAAAGGCGACCGTCGTCCGTCTACCTGATACAACACATCACAACATGCATCTCCAATTCAAACACATGTTGTTACACTTCATTTGGCAAGCGTAATATAGTGTGAGTTTCCGAGTGAAGTATCTTCAATAAATCGAATGAAAACTGTACGGTAACAAAAGTGGTTTCACGATTCTTCCCACAGCATACGATTTTTAATTATTGCAGTATGTAACCTACCATTGCATTTAACATTTTCGTGGGAAAAATTGAGGCTGATGCACAAGTATTTTATTTGGTTCGTGTGTTGGCATGTCAGTTGCTTTTGGTTTAATCATTAACTGTCATATTTCATTTGAAGGTTCTGTACCGAATTTCCAGGTTAAGGGGATAGCCAAGTAGGGCATTTGTGCATGTGTTTAAATAGGAGTTACTTAATGGCCAAATGCTTTGAGCGTAAAGTGATAACTGTCATCATAAAGATGATAGTTTATCATACAAAGATGGTGTCCGCCCTCCCCCACTGGTGCAGTGTGCTCCTATTGGTTCTTCACCATCTCCCCCTCCCCCCTCTCATCATTCAACCCTCTTAGTGTACAAAACATACTGTGAGGGGACTTGGCTTTCGTAATTTGTTCCTTGCTCAAGCAACAGCAATAAATTCAGGCAATATTCGCAAAATTTCCAGCAGAGAATTGTGCCCAATGATGTTTGCAGTTTTGGGGCTTTGTTTTAAAAATATTTCAGGCAGAGTATCGCGCCCAATGCTACTTTCTGTAACTTATTACGCTATTTATAGTTTCGTAATTCTACCAGTTTTACCACTTTTCAACAAGATGCACATAAATACGAATCTCGTTGCTATTTTACCAATTTTCTCCAAATATTAAGAAGACACACCTGAGGGGTTTCATAGCTATTTTAGCGATTTATCTCGAAGTTTTAACGAGGTACAAATAAATACAGATTTCGTGACTATTTTACCGATTTTTCTTCACTTTTTGCGAAGAGATACGGACATAATGGTTTCTTCCCTATTTTATTAATTTTCCCTCACTTTCCAAGGAGACACACACATACTGGCCTGTAAAGGTTTACAAAATTTCTGCAGTCTATTATTTAACGACAAATAAACTCTTGCTACGTATCATCTGTAAGCATACCACTGCTGGTTATAGTTTTCGTGCTATTTTACGGATTTTTTTCCCAGAATTCCACAAACAGAAACTTTTTCAAGATGACACACGTAAAAATATGCGTGTGTGAAATCTTATGGGACTTAACTGCTAAGGTCATCAGTCCCTAAGCTTACACACTACTTAACCTAAACTGTCCTAAGGATAAACACACACATCCATGCCCGAGGGAGGACTCGAACCTCCGCCGGGACCAGCCGCACCGTCCATGACTGCAGCGCCTTAGACCGCTCGGCTAATCGCGCGCGGCGTAAAAGTATGTGGCAGACTATAATCACAGGGTGATAACTTAGCAAATTGCATGGATACTCCACGTTACATAAGTTTTATTTGCCAATAACTATGCACCAAGCCACCTTCTCACTTAAAGGAATATATCCCCCGCATTATTGGTGTGTTAAAAAACAACGACGTTACTCTCAGGTCGCCTAAGAGAAGTTTAGCACAATAATATAGTATTAAACTTGTAAAAACTACAATGGGAACGTTTCTACAGAGGGAAAGGTATATACATCACTAATATCCCACTCTTGCGCCGCTACCACCAGGGATGGGATGGAGAAAGGCAGTTACAACTTTAGGTAAAAACACATACAAAATGCCGCATGTTTTCCCCACTAACCGCACGAAGCCACCCGTAGCACTCGACTACACCGCTTCGTGCTTCAGGCTTTGTTGAGCAAGCCAGCCGCTGCCGGATACTGGTTACGTTCCTACTGTCGGTCACACCTTAGCTACTGGTACCTTTTTCTTGCCGCGCCACCGCTGCTGCGAGCACACGATAGTGGGTCTTTGTATTGGAAGGAAGGAAGGTAACAATTATTTCTTTATTAATAATGGAAAAAAATAATGCAGCAAGACCTCTCCCGTGGAGTACTGAAACTTCACCCTCTGCATCATGCCAAATGCAACTCGTATAGAGAGACAATACATCACGTATTCACTCACTACGAAAGTCGGCTGAGGACCAGCTAGCAGGATACTGTAGTGTGTCCTAAAGTGCGCAGAACGTGTGCATAAAATATACATTAAGAGCACAGACCTCGCATTGTCTTGAATGGAGGCAGGGCCCTCTACTCCTCCTACCCAGGGGCAAATAAGCGAGGTGACGGTTCAACGGCCGTCTAATGCTGCAGCCAAACCTCTATGACAGAGATACCTCACGATTAAAAGAAAGCGGGTAATGATACCTTCGATCTGTTCCTTCCTCTAGGCCTTTAACTTCGAGCAAACCATAGTTTTAATATTTTTCCTTCATTGCAACATAATGTTGGTCAATTTCCCCAGATGCTAATACCATTCGCCCCTCATACCATTCATAAATGCCACGTGGAAAGTATATTTGTCGGTAAACCTCCCCAATTTCGCCCGACATATGTGGAATCCTGTAAACAGATGAAAAGGTGTTTTTCAAGCCACTTTTCTTTGGAAGATACCGCTTTTCCCGATATTCTTGCCTTTAACGAATCTTCCGTTACAAAAAAGTCAGTTTTCAATAGATAGCATTTCCTGTACATTAGAGGTCTGTCGGTGCCCCATGCAGCAGCCCACAGTAAGAGTAGTGCACTCTATGTAGGAAGCGTCAGCCACGCTATAATTTTATAACAGATCTCTTAATCATTCGCAATGAGTCATTATCATCCCAATATACGGTCACTTGCGATTTTCACGTTTGTGGAAATCCCAACATTCTATGTAATGGATTCTGATCGTTATGTGTAATATATATAATTATTCTAGAATACTTGTTCATTCCTTTATTACAGGTATATATGTGCTGCCATCTCTCTCCTATACATTTTAGCGTAATCTTATTTTACAGCATATGCTTACAATATTTATTCGAATCCTGCAATATTTTTAATGCACTGGATAAGGCGACCACCAATTGAGGTGTAGTCAGTGTTTAGATACAAAGTCGTGGATGGCTGTGGGGAAAAGTTATTTTATAAAAAACCACAGTACCTACAAAATCACTTCGAGGATGGGGCGATGTCTCGCTATTTAACGGATCGTAGGTTAGTGTCTGCAGGTTGCATCTTCACTGTATTTGCGAGCGCTTGCCTGAAATTCCTGCAGTCGACCTGAAAGCTGTTGTTAGAACCACCATGGATGAAATTCCCAGCGTTTTTTCTCATGTCTCTGCATTTTAAATGATACTGTATGCATTTTTTAAGTTCTTCGTGGCATTCTCAGTGAAGCCTATCACCAGAAACACAATCAGTCCATTACTTACAAAGCCTTTTCGTGAGTGACTACCTAAGGTTACTAGATAATTCGAATAAAACGTATTTGTATCATCAACCGTTTATTCTGTACCAGTTTCGGATACTAACAATCATTTTCCTGTGTACATCAATGCATCACACATATATTTTTGTCATATATGAGCCAATCGTATGTAAAACGTACACGAGGGTTATTCGGAAAGTAAGTTCCGATAGGTCGCGAAATGGAAACCACTGCGAAAATCAAAAATGTTTTATTTGCAGTAGTTAGCTACACCTTAGAGCTGCTCTTCTATATAGCCGCCTCTCCGACTTAGGCATCTGTCATAGCGTTGTACGAACATTCTAATACCCTCGTCACAGAAAGCAGCTGCCTGTGGTTTCCGCCAAACTTCTACGCTCGTCTACTGCTCGTTGTCTGTGCCAAAATGTGATCCTCATAGCAAGCGGTCCATTTGAGCAGGGCTGAAACTCAGGAAGACCAAATTACGGGCTGTATTGTGGATGATCAAACACTTCCCATCGAAAAGGCTTCAAGAGGATCTACACTCCTGGAAATGGAAAAAAGAACACATTGACATCGGTGTGTCAGACCCACCATACTTGCTCCGGACACTGCGAGAGGGCCGTACAAGCAATGATCACACGCACGGCACAGCGGACACACCAGGAACCGCGGTGTTGGCCGTCGAATGGCGCTAGCTGCACAGCATTTGTGCACCGCCGCCGTCAGTGTCAGCCAGTTTGCCGTGGCATACGGAGCTCCATCGCAGTCTTTAACACTGGTAGCATGCCGCGACAGCTTGGACGTGAACCGTATGTGCAGTTGACGGAGCGAGGGCGTATAGTGGGCATGCGGGAGGCCGGGTGGACGTTCCGCCGAATTGCTCAACACGTGGGGCGTGAGGTCTCCACAGTACATCGATGTTGTCGCCAGTTGTCGGCGGAAGGTGCACGTGCCCGTCGACCAGGGCCGGACCGCAGCGACGCACGGATGCACGCCAAGACCGTAGGATCCTACGCAGTGCCGTAGGGGACCGCACCGCCACTTCCCAGCAAATTAGGGACACTGTTGCTCCTGGGGTATCGGCGAGGACCATTCGCAACCGTCTCCATGAAGCTGGGCTACGGTCCCGCACACCGTTAGGCCGTCTTCCGCTCACGCCCCAACATCGTGCAGCCCGCCTCCAGTGGTGTCGCGACAGGCGTGAATGGAGGGACGAATGGAGACGTGTCGTCTTCAGCGATGAGAGTCGCTTCTGCCTTGGTGCCAATGATGGTCGTATGCGTGTTTGGCGCCGTGCAGGTGAGCGCCACAATCAGGACTGCATACGACCGAGGCACACAGGGCCAACACTCGGCATCATGGTGTGGGGAGCGATCTCCTACACTGGCCGTACACCACTGGTGATCGTCGAGGGGACACTGAATAGTGCACGGTACATCCAAACCGTCATCGAACCCATCGTTCTACCATTCCTAGACCGGCAAGGGAACTTGCTGTTCCAACAGGACAATGCACGTCCGCATGTATCCCGTGCCACCCAACGTGCTCTAGAAGGTGTAAGTCAACTACCCTGGCCAGCAAGATCTCCGGATCTGTCCCCCATTGAGCATGTTTGGGACTGGATGAAGCGTCGTCTCACGCGGTCTGCACGTCCAGCACGAACGCTGGTCCAACTGAGGCGCCAGGTGGAAATGGCATGGCAAGCCGTTCCACAGGACTACATCCAGCATCTCTACGATCGTCTCCATGGGAGAATAGCAGCCTGCATTGCTGCGAAAGGTGGATATACACTGTACTAGTGCCGACATTCTGCATGCTCTGTTGCCTGTGTCTATGTGCCTGTGGTTCTGTCAGTGTGATCATGTGGTGTATCTGACCCCAGGAATGTGTCAATAAAGTTTCCCCTTCCTGGGACAATGAATTCAGGGTGTTCTTATTTCAATTTCCAGGAGCGTATATTGCCGCTGCAGAGTGCGGCCGAGAATTGTCATGAAGAACGAAACGCATGACATTTATGGAAAGTGGGCTGCAGGACATCAGGCGAAATCTCTCACCAGGTCCTCATACTAGGCGGGAGACATTATTTTCTAGGCATCTTTACGTGCTGACTATGTTCTCAGAATTGAAAAGAGCGACGTGCAGTGATCGACGGGCATACTAGAGACACTACCAGACACATCTGTGTAACACTTCATCGGATTTTCACAGCCCCCGTATAATTGTCATAATCCACTGACGGAAAAAAATCGCAACACCAAAAAATAGTTAATGTAGTTTAACGTGACATTCCGGGAATACATTTGTCTGGGTAACATATTTAAGTGATTAACTTTGCAAGATCACAGGTTAACGCAACCGCGATGTAATCCATACATATGTGAAATGCTGGTACATAATTAACCAACGCAACCGCCAGAATGTTGAATGCAAGCATGCAAACGCGCATGCATTGTGTTGTACAGGTGCCGTATGTCAGTCTTTTGTGATCCAGTTCCATACCTGTTCCACGTGGTTCATCAATGCAGGGCCAGTGAATTCTGTTTGTGGATGACGCTGAAGTTTTCGTCCGATGATGTCCCATATGTCCTCGATTGGAGTCAGATCTGGTGATCGAGCAGGCCAAGCCAACATTTCGACACTCTGTAGAGCATGTCGGGTTACAACAGCAGTTGTTGGGCGACCTTATCCTGTTTGAAAACATTCCCTGGAATGCTGTTCACATATGGCAGTAGAACAGGTGCATCTGGCTCGGAGCTATCCTTAAACTAATCGGTTGGTATCATGTCGTTGTGTTACTGTGCTCAGATTGCTGCTGCAGATGGAATACGATCCGCCACAGCCATACGCCGAACCCTATGGTTGTCTCTCCCGGTAGTGCCGTGTGACCGTCCGGAGCCCGGTCTTCTTGCGACCGTATGTTCTCGTGACCACCGTTACCAGTAATCATGTACAGTGACTACATTCCTGGCAAGTCTCTCTGCAATAGCGCAGAAGGAACGTCCAGCTTCACGTAGCCTATTCAAACTCAGTGAAGTGTTGATAATGGCGCCTTTGTCGCCTTAAAGGATTCTTGGCTAACACAATTTCATCACGTCCAATCACAAAGGTAACTAATGGTCACGAGCATTACAACGTTTATTTAAAGCAAACATGATTTGCATCCTCACAGTGGCACTAAAAGCGCTACTCTTACTCGATCGACGCTAAATTTGAACAGATATCATCTTTAAGATGAAGAAATAAGCCTAACAACTGTCGTTTATGTTGCACAACTCCCTCTTGGTGTTGCGATCTTCATTCATTAGTATAGTCCGTCTTAACACCGTTCATATAAACGCAATGTGACGGCACAATTACGGTAGTGCACACTTGGTGATAAGTGTACACCTAATAATTATTAAGTATGGACGACGAAGAACTGCTATATGCTATGAATGTTCATTTGCAGTTGATGGTATCTCCCAAAGTCTGAGCGTACAGACAGCAGATTTAAGCTAGAGCTGTGTACGAGTATATCTTCTGTCATATAGGTAGGGCATACGTGCGTAGTGGTGCTTATTTTAGAACCCCTCCTTTCCAAAAAAGAAAGCAGATTGTTGTCTTCTGGATGTGGGAAAGATTTATCTAGTGCACACACGTAGGGCGAACATCCACAGACGGGATTGCCGATAAGAGTCTTTCTAGTTCTTTAAATTTATACCGTAGCATTTTGCGAGAAACACGTGGTCTTTTTTCCTACCGACAAAATACGAGGATCGCTCAGTAAGTAATGTCCCACATTTTTTAAAAATTCCATTAATATATCTACATCTACATCTACATCCATACTCCACAAGCCACCTGACGGTGTGTGGCGGAGGGTACCTTGAGTACCTCTATCGGTTCTCCCTTCTATTCCAGTCTCGTATTGTTCGTGGAAAGAAGGATTGTCGGTATGGCTCTGTGTGGGCTCTATTCTCTCTGATTTTATCCAAATGGTCTCTTCGCGATATATACGTAGGAGGGAGCAATACACTGCTTGACTCCTCGGTGAAGGTATGTTCTCGAAACTTCAACAAAAGCCCGTACCGAGCTACTGAGCGTCTCTCCTGCAGAGTCTTCCACTGGAGTTTATCTATCTTCTCCGTAACGCTTTCGCGATTACTAAATGATCCTGTAACGAAGCGCGCTGCTCTCCGTTGGATCTTCTCTATCTCTTCTATCAATCCTATCTGGTACGGATCCCACACTGCTGAGCAGTATTCAAGCAGTGGACGAACAAGCGTACTGTAACCTACTTCCTTTGTTTTCGGATTGCATTTCCTTAGGATTCTTCCAATGAATCTCAGTCTGGCATCTGCTTTACCGACGATCAACTTAATATGATCATTCCATTTTAAATCACTCCTAATGCGTACTCCCAGATAATTTATAGAATTAACTGCTTCCAGTTGCTGACCGCTATATTGTAGCTATACACATGGACAAAGGGATTGGTGCAGGGAAAAAGTTCTTTGTTGGTGTTTCACGTTTGCTCTGTGCGCCGATGAAGTTTCGAACAGTTCTGGAAGATGACAGAGCCGTAGTATAGCGTCAAAATGGCGTCTGTATACGACTCATGTTACAAGCAGCGTGCTGTTACTGAATTCTTGTGTGCATACAAGTTTGTGTGCAGTGTATGACGATGCTGCAGTTGATAGGGTACAGTTGGGTGATGAGTAAATAAAGTTACAGCCTCAGAAAATGCAGAAACGGAGCTCCATGATCAACCACGCTCGGGACTTCCTGTCACAGCCACTGCTCCAGACATCCTGAATCGTACGGATGCCACTATTCGTTTCCGACGTGTTCGATCGGACAAGAATCCAGCAGAAATCTTGCTCCGACACGACAAGTCTGAGAACCCGGGTACTCACCACAAATTGGGTTGTAGATCATTGCCTCGTCCACCCTACAGACCAGACCTGGCACCCTCTGACTTCCATCTCTTTGAGAAGCTTAAAGATTCACTAGGGGGAACACACTTTGAAGATGACGAGAGTGTCAGTCATGCAGTGAAAACATGGCCACGCCTACAGGACAAGAGCTTTTACCAGCGGGGAATACTTGCTCTTCCCCAACGATGGCATACGGTCATAGAACGTGATGGAGACTATGTAGAAAAATAGGACAGGGACAAGACATACTGATGTATATTGTCACCAAATTCTGACTCTTAACAAGAAGTATGTTCTGAGAAAAAAATGTGGGGCATTACTTATTGAACAACCTCGTACGTTCCTAACAGCGTGATAGAGCTATCCACCGGGTAATTTACGTTGCTGGAACTGTTTACCAGGCCAGCGGCAACAAATCAAGTAACACGAGTTTTTTTATCAGTAGAACTATTCTGCAAACACTTTTGCCGTTGGTGGATTACATTCCCTTAATATTTATGCAAAATGAATCTGACTCCAACAAATTCTTGTGCTGTAACTCGCTTCCGATGCTTACTACTAGGTATTTTTTTTACGGAGGTTTACGTTTCCAGCGACAGTGCAAGGACATATAGTCCTAGTTATGTGCAGTAGTTAGATTTGTCTGCTTTCAGGTCAACTCCTACCAGTCCCTGCTCCAATCCCTCACAGATGTTCCTACAATTCACCACTGCTTTCTTGCAGACCACTCCATCACCTGAGAGTGCCCTAAATGGAAACAAACAATCAGCAAGCCGCAGTACTGTGCAAGGTGGAGGGTATTTCGTAGCAGTAACCGATTGCTAGTCGTAACTTGCCGACAGTGGATGAATTGTGCTAGACAGCGGCAACTGGCGGTGGCCAGAAACTTTGTTGATGCAGTCGTGTGTCAGCTCCACAGAGCAGCGAGGCTAGGTGGCTGGACTGGACTGTATTGCACGTGACGTGTGGTGGCTGGCAGAAAAAGGCGCTGTCTTCATGTACACTGTCCAGCCACATTAATGTGATCACCTGTCATAAGCCTGAATAACCACTTTTTTCAGCGCGGACGTGTAGGAAGGGAGTCAGTGAGGTTCTGGAGGGTACCAACAGGGATGTGGAGACGTACCGAAGCTGGCTACTCTAGATTTCAGCCTGATCGAGGTGATCACATAGTTTCTCGATTGAGCATAAATCCGGGGAGTTTGGTGACCAGGGGAGTACAGTAAACTCATCCTGGTGCTCTTCGAATCACACACGTACACTGCGAGCTGTGTGACATGTTGCATCGCCCTGCTGGTAGATGCCATCGTGCCGAAAAAACAAGTTGCATGTAGGGGTGCACATGTTCTGCAAGGATAGATGCAAATTTATATTGATCCATTATGCCTACCAGAATGACGAGATAACCTATGGAATGCTACTGAAACATTTCCCAGGTCGTAACACTCCATCATCTGGCCTGTACACTGATGACGATTGTTGCAAGTCCCATATACGCCGCAGCACATCTGTCCGATGTAGCATAAAACGTGATTTTTATGGAAAGGCCACCTGTTGCCACTCACAGGCTATCCAGTTGCGATATTTTCGTGCGAATTTCAGCCTTCTTTGCCAATAAACAACAGCTAGCCTGGGTGCATGTACCAGGCTCCTGCTGTGGAGGACCATACACAGCAACATTCACTGAGCCGTCGTTCAGGAGACACGTTTGGTGGCCCCTTGGTGGATGTTGGTAGTCAGTTGCTCAACAGTTGCACATCTGTTCGCCGTAGACTTCATCATAGCCGTCATTCAACCCTGTCATCTATGGCTCGTGGAGTTCCATAGTTGCCTTGGCACCGGTTTTGGACAGTGCCATTTTCCCATGGACGGTATACTTTAACCACCACGGTATGCGAACAGTTTACAAACATAGCCATTTCGTAAATGCTTCCACCCTTGGTCCAAAAGCCAATGATCGTGCCGATTTGGACATAAGATAAATCCTTAATTTACCGCATTAAGACAATAACTACACTGTCCCATCCCCCGATAATCTTTATATACCCTCCTCTGCTAGTGCTGCCACCTGCCGTCTGTGAGAGGGTGCTGCACGTTGACTTTGAACTAGAGTGCGGTCGCAGTAATGTAAGCAGGTAGTGTGGAATACCATATACGCGGCAATACGCCGGCACTTCTGCTTCCGGTACAACGTCCGTGACGAGCGGGTAGTCAGGTGCTCCTCCACCGTAGAGTCGCTTGCCGAGGATCGCTACGTAGATAGCGTGTTGTGGGAACATTACTGCATACGAACCATAACATGCGTGTTGACCCAATGATCTCTAGCTGGCGTCACAAGGGGCGCCAGCCTCGCTCTCAAGTGACGCGTGCATCGGCAACACAGGTCCTGTCGTCACAATGACTACGTTGCATTCGTCGTCATGCGCTCGTCGAGTGCTACATGATATCGTCCAGGTCGCTGTCTATAAAAACAGCAGGCATGCAGCACTATACCAGCTCACGCTTCTGCTCACTCTCCAGACTTATCGCTGGACTCATGGCCCATCATTCAGTACATATACTATCCACGTCCTGTCACGCCACGCCGATCCGCCAGGTCGTCGCTTTAGGAGTCTCGACCCGTCCGACGATGGCCTTCCCTGAACTCGACACCTCGGCAGCAATCGCAGTTACTATCTACCATCACCACTCACGAGACGATATACTAGCGTTCCGACCTACGCCACGATATTGTCACCACTCATCTCACGCTTGGCTAGACCACATCGTCAGGTCAGGAGGGCCCCTTTCAGTTGTATCATGTTGAATTTGGTTCTTCTTACCGTACTGTGTTAATAATGTTTCAGGTTCATGCTATTTGGTAACTCAGCATTTATTGCGTACAGCCTACCACAGAGGACACTAAATACACTCCTGGAAATGGAAAAAAGAACACATTGACACCGGTGTGTCAGACCCACCATACTTGCTCCGGACACTGCGAGAGGGCTGTACAAGCAATGATCACACGCACGGCACAGCGGACACACCAGGAACCGCGGTGTTGGCCGTCGAATGGCGCTAGCTGCGCAGCATTTGTGCACCGCCGCCGTCAGTGTCAGCCAGTTTGCCCTGGCATACGGAGCTCCATCGCAGTCTTTAACACTGGTAGCATGCCGCGACAGCGTGGACGTGAACCGTATGTGCAGTTGACGGACTTTGAGCGAGGGCGTATAGTGGGCATGCGGGAGGCCGGGTGGACGTACCGCCGAATTGCTCAACACGTGGGGCGTGAGGTCTCCACAGTACATCGATGTTGTCGCCAGTGGTCGGCGGAAGGTGCACGTGCCCGTCGACCTGGGACTGGACCGCAGCGACGCACGGATGCACGCCAAGACCGTAGGATCCTACGCAGTGCCGTAGGGGACCGCACCGCCACTTCCCAGCAAATTAGGGACACTGTTGCTCCTGGGGTATCGGCGAGGACCATTCGCAACCGTCTCCACGAAGCTGGGCTACGGTCCCGCACACCGTTAGGCCGTCTTCCGCTCACGCCCCAACATCGTGCAGCCCGCCTCCAGTGGTGTCGCGACAGGCGTGAATGGAGGGACGAATGGAGACGTGTCGTCTTCAGCGATGAGAGTCGCTTCTGCCTTGGTGCCAATGATGGTCGTATGCGTGTTTGGCGCCGTGCAGGTGAGCGCCACAATCAGGACTGCATACGACCGAGGCACACAGGGCCAACACCTGGCATCATGGTGTGGGGAGCTATCTCCTACAGTGGCCGTAGACCACTGGTGCTCGTCGAGGGGACACTGAATAGTGCACGGTACATCCAAACCGTCATCGAACCCATCGTTCTACCATTCCTAGACCGGCAAGGGAACTTGCTGTTCCAACAGGACAATGCACGTCCGCATGTATCCCGTGCCACCCAACGTGCTCTAGAAGGTGTAAGTCAACTACCCTGGCCAGCAAGATCTCCGGATCTGTCCCCCATTGAGCATGTTTGGGACTGGATGAAGCGTCGTCTCACGCGGTCTGCACGTCCAGCACGAACGCTGGTCCAACTGAGGCGCCAGGTGGAAATGGCATGGCAAGCCGTTCCACAGGACTACATCCAGCATCTCTACGATCGTCTCCATGGGAGAATAGCAGCCTGCATTGCTGCGAAAGGTGGATATACACTGTACCAGTGCCGACATTGTGCATGCTCTGTTGCCTGTGTCTATGTGCCTGTGGTTCTGTCAGTGTGATCATGTGATGTATCTGACCCCAGGAATGTGTCAATAAAGTTTCCCCTTCCTGGGGCAATGAAATCACGGTGTTCTTATTTCAATTTCCAGGAGTGTAGAACCCAGGGCTCTTGGAAATACGTTGGAGTATCAGGCGATGGTATCAACCGGGCAGCCTCGTCTCGTTTGATTCAGTTTGAAGCTCCGAAGCATCAGGCTAGCTAGTGGCTAGTAAATCAGCGGTTTTGCCCAGTTGTAAAGCACGCTACCGGTTGAGTTGGAAGCAGCATACTCCAGCAGAGTATGCTATGACAGTAAGTAGGCTCCTATTACATATTCGGATGTGAAAATGCCGCATTGTGCTACAACGAGTAGCCATTCAGTCAGCTGCAAAGGCAGAATGCTGCAGTGCAGTGTGTTGCGCCAACACTGTTGATGCGCCCAGCTGCCGAGTTACGTCGGTGGATGGCACACATATCCTTTGGCAGATGTCAAAGGCTCCCCTGAAGCTCATCCCGCAACATTCCACTCACCGTGGAGGTATACAGTCTTCCAAATTCAAGAATGCTGCTGAAACTGCGAACTACCAAAACAACGTGGCATTACCGTATCTATAATTTTCATCCTTTCTCACACCAATATTTACACGTTCTGCGTTGACTGTTCGTCCTTCCTATGCACTACATTGTACAGTGTACGGCACCGGATAGACCCAGAATCTTTCGGCACTTCGGTTAAACATTGTGGTGGATTTACTGGCTTATAGGTAATGGGCTGGCAGAAGTCTGCCTATGATGTACTTCTACCTCTGCCTCTACATACATACTATGCATGTTACCTTGCGGTGCTTGGGGGGAGGGTACCTTGTACCCCTACTAGTCATTCTGTTCCCTATTCCTTTCAGAAATGGACTGAGGAGAAACAATACATTTTCTCAGTAGTGTTTCCAGCAAAGAGCCTCGTCTTACCTCCAGGGATTCCCATTTGAGTTCACGAAGCGTCACATAGGCCGTACAACCGACAGTCAAGATTAAAGTGCTACTACCAACTGAGGTTTTGCTGAATATACTGCACCAATTGTTCTGCACTAATGCAGCCATAATGTGCTGCTAACAGTTTGTCGGGAGAACTGAGTATGGTCACATCAAGGATATTATTCAAGTAGGGTAGGTTTTTCGCTAACAGTATTTCGAAAAGATTATAGGGCAGATACAGAAGAAGATGCGTTATGTTCAAAGTTGCTTTCCTCGTAATTGTCGCTGGTAGCCCAAAAACCGGTGCTCATATGTGACATTGAGTCCCGTCTAGCAGTATCCCGCTGTTCCGCAATTCCATTTGTTCCCTTCCTCTTGTAGGACGGAATTCAACGAAGATGAGGGCAATATTGCGGTCTGAGCTTCACGTAGGGCTTTGCAACCTGCCAGTGTATACGATATCCAGCCACTGACGCAATTCTGTAGATAAGCGCCGCTTGTCATAATATCCATTGCCCTACACGGGCCCGCATCTCGTGGTCGTGTGGTAGCGTTCTCGCTTCCCACGCCCGGGTTCCCGGGTTCGATTCCCGGCGGGGTCAGGGATTTTCTCTGCCTCGTGATGGCTGGGTGTTGTGTGCTGTCCTTAGGTTAGTTAGGTTTAAGTAGTTCTAAGTTCTAGGGGACTGATGACCATAGATGTTAAGTCCCATAGTGCTCAGAGCTATTTGAACCATTTGAACCAGCCCTACACGGCATTTAGGCAACTTGGCATTCTGGTGCCCCTTCGTTTGTTCCGCTCTTGGACCTTGATGTTCGCTTTTTGCATTTGGCGCCATACAATCCATATGGTTTTCATGAAGTTCCTCGCTGATGCACAGTTTTCCCTCACTCTGGGTTTTACTATCGCAAGAGCTGATGATATTTTTCGTGAAGACACTATTTCGTACTGCAAAGGTCCCATACACTAGTACACTTTTGAACTGTACGCTGCAACTACATAAGGTAACAGCATATCCTAGTCATTATGATAACTGACCACATAGTGACTTAAAATACTCCCTAACGCGCTATGAACCCATTCCATTCCGACGCTTGCTAATGGGTCCAATGCGTTTCTTCTTAATTTACTAAATCGTAACAAAGAACAGAGTTGCTTATCAGTTCCAGCATTAAGCTAGTACCTTGGTCTGGAATCAAGGTTCTGGTATATGGAACTTAAATAATCAATTATATATCTTGCCTTCGCAATTGTGTTGGGTTTTTGATTTGGAATGGCTATAATGTCTACGAGGCACAAAACGTTATCAATTGAGCGACTTTGGAGAGTGTATTCTGAACTATAGGGAAATCGGCGCTAGACGTGAACAGGAAAATATAATACACAGGTAAAAAGTTCTAATCTCACTCTACAAATGTCACAACGATTATTCTTGGTAAACACTATTGGCTGCCCGTCGTGGGAACGTAATGGTAGCATACGGCCAAAATGTCTGGCGCTAGAAGGGACCTGTGTACGTTTTCCGAGATGACAGCTACATTTCACAAGTTATAAGAAAACATATATGTTCTTAGTGACCCTCATTTATCCTAGCAGTATGCTGAGTACATTTCCCAAGACTCAGATGGCCATAGGTATGTAAATGTGCAAACCTGTGTACTTAGCATGTTTGATGTACATAAAGGCAAGAGCATTTGCACGCTATTACGTTCCTGAACTGCATAAAATATGAGCCTCTTATTGAATGGCAGCTGTTCAAGACTTGATGGTGTGTATACGTATATTTGTTCACTTATATTCGTACAAGTAACAATAACAGTGATAGTTTTTGTTGTGATTCAGGTAATACGTGTACAATTTCGAACTGGCCTTAGCATAGAGCAGTTTGTCACTGTCTCAGATATCTGTCATGAAGGTGCAGAAGAACAGACGAGGAGATCTCGAAAAAGGCTGAGGTGCACCTGATAACAGAAGTCTAGCAGAAGAGGTGAAATATAGGCGAAGCATGTATATATGGAAGAACCGGACATGAAAAGGATATAGATCCTAACTCCCACTATCCTCTTAAATGTTTTGAGAAAGTTGGAGAAACCAATATGAGGTAAACGTTCAAAACATTTAGGGAAACTGGTAACTTTGAAGTTCAGAATGCGTCTGGCTGTCAACCTAAATAATGTATGCAGGTAGACGGTGACTTTTGAATACCCATAACATATATTCATCAGCGAGATATTATGTCATGACATAATATGCACAAGGTAAGTTTCGGGAAATGCAGAAGGCAAAACCCAGTTCGACGGACCCAGACTCGTTGAAAATAAGAAAGCTGCTGACGTTCTGTCCCCTTATATTTTATCCCTCCAGTTCATCATGGATATTTCTTATCACTGAAACCTACACGTTTCGACAATGGACAAATCTGCGATGAGAATGAAAATTTATTAAGTATTTTCAAGCAGAAAACTATACAGTTAAGTCTTTTAATAACTCCGCGGATATGTTCTCATATTATTATCTATCGTTATGTTTTGTTGTTAGTGCATGTGATTAGGGCAGCGTGAAGGTATTTCCACTACAGTAATATGTTGTTTTTTGTATGTGTCATGTGTTATAGTCTATTTATCGTTCCTTTTACGTTATAGGGAAGAATATAGGTGTTAAAATCTAGAACAAAATTGATGTTAGATTAAAATTATTCAGGTCTGTTGATCAGCTGCAAACTTTAATCCTCTGTATCTGCAAAACCCAATATTAGCGCTTACCATTTTCCCCCGAGCAGCTCAGTTATCATTAACTTCCAGTCTGCGCAGATACTTGCACTTCCTCCCATTTTGCAGAAGTGAAACCTACTCATTATATCACACATACTTTCCGAGTGAGGCTATCGGCATTTCCATGTCACTTTCCAGGTCGATGAATCGCCTCAACATCAAATTCCCTGAGTATTACCGCCCAGTGAGTTAACCAGCTGTATGAGCCTTTTAATCATAATAAATACTCCAGAGTTGTATGGTCCGTTATGACCATGATATTTCTCCGATACAAATAACATCGAAAGTATGTTATGCTCTATAGCAAGACCGCACATTTTCCTCAGTCATGAAGCAGTTCTTTTCCAACCTATCCAGCTGCCGTGAAGCATAGGCGACAATGTTTCAGCCCATCCACTTAGCATTTCTTCAACAGATTGGTGAACGGCTATACTGTTTCTGCAAATTTTTGTGCATACTTCCAACAACAATTCACCAGGAAGAAGAAAGAGTGCAAATTTGTTTCTGTATGACGTGTCAGGAAACCCTTTATGCCTTTTATAATTACGGGGTCTTTCTAAACTCTCTCACAACTAATTCCATCCTGTGAAGACTATACTTCTTCCAGCACAAAGTGAAACTTTTTCGAATGGGAGTGTCAGAAGAGCCGAACACATTCACTTAAACACTTGTCTTAGCTGTAATAAATGCTCTTCCATATTTTTCTAAAAGAAAGTTATCTCATCTTAATTAACCTTTTAATGCATAGGTTTCAGTCCCAACACTTTCTTGTCTAAGTGGCAGTGAAACATGCCTAGTGCATTTTCAATCTAAAGAGCGTATGCCAGTACTGAATGTCCTTAGAGGACCGTAACTGCTATGTTTTGGAGATCTTCTGGTGCTACCCCTAACTGATGACAGCCACTCCACAGGTCCATAATACAAGGTTATCTACATTGCCGCAGATTATCCAATGTTTCTGTTATAATGTTGGTAGTGTAAGCATCCATAACTGTATGCTTTTTAAGGTACCGGAATTTACAACAAAACCGATAACAATTACTACAAACACTCCCCATGTACTAATACTTTCCTCAATAACACTGTCCCATAACTATTGGTTAGTAAATTCTTGCGTCAATGGTTGCAGGCGATGTCATATACAGTACGTCTTTCGATACACAGGCAGTTAATTCCCTGTTTTGATTCTGTGCTGTGTTGCTGGGAGTGCTGGTAAAGGACCAGTAACTGTTGTATCACTGTCTTCTCTCTGCCTTCCCACTAAGCTAACTCCTCCAGCAATGCAGATAAATTGGCAACTTGCTTAATCTTAGGGTCCAAATTTACCCTAATTAAAGTGTCTTTCAGCATGATCTATAAACTGGCAACTGGCTACTGGCAAGCCTGTGGTACGTTACCGCGCAAATTAATCCTTAGTGACCATGCACACAGGCTACGTAGTTACCTTCGCACCAGATATGAACCTTGCAGAAGTGTGTAACTGTCCACGGTTTCTTCTTGGTGGGACGATGGAGGATCGAGTCCTACGATATGCCGATCAAGATCAATTCAGGTGTGATGTTCAAGAAAGAAATCTAATCTTAAGATTGATCACCGCGGGTATGAGACATAACTTCCATGCAAATCCATCAATTGTTTGTCCTCTCCCGAAAACTCAACGCCGTTAAACCCAATGAATGGATGTCAGTCTCACCTAGTCCACATAACGCACACTGTGTTATGGAAACCTATTCCATTACAAATTTGCCACACGCAGATGTAAACCAGTGTAAAAAAAGCTTCCTTCGATCTTTTTAGCGACCTAAGTAAAATTCCTCCACCGCATATGTTTTGGCTGTGTTTATACACCTATGAGCCAAAACAATACGACCACCTGTTTGATAGTGCGTTGTTCCACTTTTCAAACACAGTTCAACAGAGATTCTGCTTGGCATCGATTCTACAAGTCCTCGTCAGGATTCCAGAAGCATGTGACACCAGATGCCTACGCACAGGTCAAGCAATTCCCGCATACTACGGGATGGCGATCTACGGGCACTAAGCTGGCTCCAGTTAAGTGTTCCAGTGGGTACAGATCACGCACACATTTTCTGGCCAAGAAATCAATGTGATTTCACTATCATACCCCTTAAATCACCGTAATACGATTCTGAGATTGCAACACGGACCTTTATCCTGCTGGAAGATAGCATCGCAGTACTGGGAAACTTGAAGCATCAAGCGATAAGGTGGTCCGCAATAATGTGCACGTAGTTCACTGTTGTCATGATGCCACCTCAGAGACCATGGAAGCCCAACTCAATGTACCACAAAGCATAATTCTGCCCTCACCAGCCTGGTTCCACGGCGTGGTGCATGTTTCGTGGACGACGTCGTGTAAGGACCCAATCATTGACCTGGTGTAACAAGAAATGCGATTCATTCAACAGACGATAGGTTTCTATCAATCCACAGCGAAAATTCAGTGATACTACGCCCACTGCAATGATAACTGACGATGTCGTTGGGTCAACACAGGAACGCGTAGCGGTCGTGTGATGTCGAGCTCCGACACTCTTGTACCTGCATCAAATAGACCGCTGCTTATCCTGGATTACACAGTGAGAGATCCTCCGACCTCTACGTTTTGTGACGAGACGTGGTCGTCCAATAGCATACGGCCTACTCGTTATTTCATCATCTGTCAGATACTTCCCATAGATGTTCACGACAGTAGTATGCCAACAGGTGACCAACTTCGCCGTTTTAGACACTCTCATTTCCAGCCGCAGCGCCACAACAATGTGTACTTTGTCAAAACCGCCTTTCCCAGTGGATTTCCGAATTTGGTACTCGTATCTTCGCTATAATGACTGCCCATTCGTCTCTCTTCCGCTTACGTTCTTTCCTTACTGAGTCACATAACTCACACGGTGAAAATTCCCTTCTTATCTAGAACTTGGGTCACCACGCCCATTTCTTCTGATGACGTTGCTATCCCTATGGCTTTAGCTAAGCGCTTAGGGAACCATGCCCGTACTTTTCTTGATACAATTGATGGCAACCCCAGCATAAGTCCATCTAATGCTCTATATTCTGCCTCTTGTAGAAGAATCTTGTTGCTATTATCGGTACCTGTTAACGTTTAGCTTTCTAATCATGTCTGCAAGGCTTTCGATGAGCTCCTCCTGTTTTGGGGACATAATGTCCAACTGTTTTCTGTAATAACTAAAGGATTTTATTCTCGTGTATCACTGCTACAGGCTTGTCCTCAGAATTTCAAACGCTCACGTATTCCTAACTCCTCGTGACACATGGTGTACGCCTTAGCGTCTCCCACCAAACGTAATTTGACCATATATGTAAAAGCTGTTCCGCTGATCAACATCTCTGTTCTGTGGCTGTTAAAAGGTTGTCTCTAAACTCAAAAATGTCCTCTCCCGCCTTACCCGATAAAGGGGAGCGGGGGGCAGCGGTGCTACCTCTTGGCTATGAACCGACGTTCTAGACGAGGATTGATTCGTACTATCCTCTCTCAAAGCGCGCAACTGCTTGCGCAGATCCATATTGTCAGCCCACATTTGCACTATCTGACCTAAGATGGCCCGAATTGCCTCAGTAGTGATAACCGTCTAAACCACTGGTTCGATAAATACAAAGCCTCTGTCTATTATCAAGGGTAATATTCTATACGAAGGGAACCAAAACCACAGTTGTATCTCCTCCAGTGAACACGACTAATTCTGGTCTGAGTGTTAAGGATGGTCATCCGTATATTCCCTGGTGTAATGTCCAGGCCTCCTATCTGGCCAATTGGAGAGTGCGTGTCCCACCCTACCGCAGGCAAAACATGTCATTTCCCCTCACCATTTTGCAGTGACGCTGCAGATCGTTGCTCCACGATGTCGCTCGTACGTACTGGCTCTTCCGACACCAGTGTTTCAGTGCAGCGATTTTTGATCTGTTACAGGTATGGACGGTTCTGGCTGCTAAGTTGTCTACGATTAAATAATTCTTGCTCAACAAGAATGTTATTTATAATTTTTTATCGTTCCATATAGAACTGAAAGAGTAGCGACGATGGTTCTGGTCATGGATAGAGGACAGAGGGTAAGTCACGCAGAAACAGTGATGGCGAACAGCCACCTCTCTGAGTCAGTCATGTGTCAACTCTGCGGCACAGCAAGGTTATGTGGTTTGACAGACGTGCATCGTACAAGGAGCGTGATGCCTAGCAGAAAGCGCACAGGCCCACGTCGGAACCCTGGTCTCGTGGGGACAAGTGTAAGGTTATGGCACTCACTGAGCAACCTCGCCTCGGCAATCGATTTCGATGCTCGTGACCGTCATGCTAGCTAACGGTTCGTAGGTAAGCGGTTTCGCCTAGTTGTTGGTAGTGTTCAATGAGGCTGCAGTAGCTCAAACATGACTGGTGCGGAGACTGCACGATGCTAAAGAATGCTGAAACCAGATGGACTGGGAGCATTTATACTCGTTCCAGTTGGATGCATTATGACAGGAGGTAGACACCTACCACGTAGATAGCTGTGAAAAAGCCCTATTGTGCTATACCACGTAGCAATCCATTCAATCTCTGACGACAGAAAGCCATGTTGCTTCACCAGCACCCTGCTACAGATTTACGTCAGTGACTGGCCTGCATACCCTTAGTAGGCAGGTTGTGAAGGCCTGTCTACAAGGTCGGGCGGCAACACCTCTGTGACGCTTTTTTTTTTGTTTTGAAAAACCATGCATATTTTGAAACTTCTGTGCTTTCGTTTTCTGAATGGAACTTGCTTTTTGAGAATCAACACTACCTCTACAAACGGTGATATGTTCAGTGGAACACTCTGTGAACCTGTCCTCCACCTCACAGAAGATTGTTGTACAAGGTGTGCGTAGATGTACATGCCAATAACTGAGTCTACTGTAAAAAAATGACACCACTGCGTTGGGAAGAGGTAGTCCAAGGCTGCGCAGTTACGTAGTGGGTTTACGTAATTGGCTACGCAATTACAAACTAATCTACATTGATGTGGTTCTTGAAATTTTTGGGGCGTGAAGAGTATTCCATGAAGTTTCGGGACTACAGCCGGATTTCATCTACTTCTTGCCACGATATTCCGGCTGTCAACCATTCAGCCATCTTCCGGTGAGTGTTTTGCACTGGAGATGGCAAGTTCTCATCGCTTACCTTGTACCGAAAATTGGCGTGGAGACTCAAGCGCAAAAGGCAGCTGCTACATGAGCAATCTCTGTCGAGTTCCGCGCCCCGTTCGAATATTGCACCATCTATGGCGCGCAGGGGCATACGTAATGGTGACACTACATGCGCCCCTCTGTCGAAATGCCCACTCGAGGGGATAAATTTCAGATGTCAAAATTAATAAACTTAACTGTCGCTAGACGTGTCATTAGTCACAAAATGCTTTCTTTTTGAAGTAATTGAAGAACTTTCGTGACTAGAAGTCAGTATAATCCGGCTGCAAACCCAAAACTTCGTGAAATAATCTCCACCATCTGACAAAAGAAGTAAAGCACCCAGAAGACACTGTCGGAGGTCAACATAGTTTTGTAGATGTAAATGATTAGAATAGTAATTCTCCCTTATAGGTAGAATGGGCAGCACGCCGCATTAGTGTTGTTCGTGTTTTGAATTGTTACCATGGCTGGTAGGGCATACAAAGGGCGTGAATAGCGACTGATGTTGAGTGAGCACTGTGAAGGACAGCAATGCCACGTACACGTGTGAGAGGGCGTTATCAGCACCTGGCAGTGTTTGATAGGGACACCATTGTGGACCTCCATTTGGCCGGCTCGTCGAATTGTAATTTGTGGTGCATTCAGATATGACAGTGGCCCGATGTTCGACTGAATTTGACCACGAGGTCGTCAACCCTCCGGTCGACAACGTCTGACCACTACGAGGGAGGATTGCTGTACTGTGCATCAAGCACTTCGTGGTCCCTTCACATCTGCACCTGCCAGCCAGGAACAAGTCATAGACTACCTGCAACAGTGTATGGTGGATGATTAGCTGTAAACAGGCTAGGGAATTAGCTTCCCATGCGTAGGCTGCTATTAAGATCACAACACAAACTGCTGCGCTTGGAGTGGATCCGTTACCGGGAACCATGGAATACTGACGAATTGTGTTGCATGGTGTTCAGTGACGAATCGCGGTTTTATACCACCCCAGATGACCATCGTCGGCGAATACGGGGGTGACCGGGTGAGAGGTCCCTTTCTTTTAGCGTTTTGGAGTGGCATGGCAACCTTGACCCTGATGTAATGGTGCGGGGCATCATCAGTTATGAGCTCAGGTTACGGTTGATAATGCGTGAGGGAACTCTGACGACACAGAGGTACGTCACGTACATCCTGCACTCTAATGTTTTACCTCCTAGGCGATAGTATTACGATGCCATTTTTCAACTGGACAATGCTCGTTCACACATGGCACGTGTCTCTACGAACTTCCTGCATGAAGTTGAAGTACTTCCTTGGCCAGCAGGGTCCTTAGATCTGTCCCCGACACAAAATGTGTGGGACCAGCACCGATGTCAACTCGGTCCCAGCGCCAGTATTCGGGACATTAACGAGAGTTGGGAGCCACCTAGTCACAGGAGAGGATATAATAGCCTTATGAGACTCTTCGCAACCGAATCAATGCGTGCATCCAGGCTACAGGGGGTTCAACATCACACTGTTAAGTGGGTTCATATTGCCAAGTTCTTTGCAAATATGACTTGTTTTTGCAGTCGCTGCAGTAACCTCACACATTATCTCAGGCTGTAAAGTTTCATTTTGTTTCCTCCTCCCTTTCTGGGTGCTTCACTTTTTTTGTCAAGCGTAGAATACTGACACGAAATACACGGATGGGGGCTCCAATCACAAGGTAAGTATGCACATAGTCGAAAATTAACGGCACACCTTATGTGATCACGTGTTACCACAATGACTGTCTTGCGAACTCCTGCGTTGTCTATAATATCAAAAGACACTGAAAAACACATTTCTATTTATTAGTGTCAAAACCGCCAATCTTTACCATACAAGATACGTACATATACAAACAGATTAGCACCTAATAACTAACTGCAAAATTAAAAATTAAAAAACTATGTTGAATATTGCCAGGCGTAGCCTACATTATTACAGTTTGTTGAGCTCAATGGTCACGGTAACTTATAAACTAAAGGTAATTTAGAATTAGAAGAATACATTTAAGGAAAGTTAAAACACAAAAAATTAAGACGAGGACTACAGCCTAAGAAACTTCAGCCCTGTATTTGGAAATCACTGCAGTTTCAGAGCCTGTGGACATCGTGTCATTAGTGGTACATCCTGCAGGTCCATCTTTGGAGAAAACGCATTGAGAATCTGTATCACAAAATATAAAGAACGAATAGGGGAAACAAAAATGCCCATGTGGGCCAGAACAAATGTCGAAGTAGCACCCTTAAATCACGACAATCAAGTAATCTAAATTCTGGAACTATAGTGCGTCTAGAATGTGGCTTCACTATTAACGCAGGTAAACGGAATCATCAAACGCCTTTCAGGAACATGTACACTGATGAACCAAAACATTATGACGACCTAGCTAATACAGTGTTGGTCCATCTTTGGGGCGCAATACGAGCAGCGATCCTGCCTGGCATGATTGTCTGGTTGGTTTCCAGAGGTATGTGGCACCAGATGTTTATGCATAGGTCACATAATTGTCAGAAATTATGGACCGGTGGTTGTTGGGCGCGGAGCTGGTGCCCGATAGCGCCCTAGATATTCTCCACTAGGTTCACATCAGGCGTATCAGGTGGTCAAGACATGAATGTCAGCTCACTATCATACTCCTCAAAGCAATCTGTCATGTTTCTGGCCGTGTACGAGCAAAATGGGCGGTTATCCTGCTGGATGATGCATTCGCCACAGGCAAGACAGTAAGATAAAGGGATGCAGCTGATCTACGATAATATTCACGTTGTCCTCAGCTGTCGTGGTGCTTTATATTACTGCCATAGGACCCAGGAAGCCCAGGTGAATGTACCATAAGGCATAATAATGCCCCAGAAGCCTGCGACCATGGCGCGGTGCACGTTTCGAGCAGCCGTTTGTCTGGACGACAGCTTATCTTTACAAAAAAAATGACCTGGAGTAACAAGAAACGCGAATCTTCCGACCAGGCGACACGTTTCCACTGAGTCACAGTCTAATCTAGATTTTCCCTTGCACATTTCAGTCGTGCTTAAAGATGTCGTTGAGCCTTCATGGGAAGAAGCAGGGGTCATCTACTGCGGAGCCTCATACTCAGCCAGCTGTATTGAATGGTGTGCTCCAGAGTGCTTGTGTCTGCACCAGCATTGTACTCTGCTGCCAGATCTGCCAAAGCCTGCTGAATACCCTTTTTTACTGAGCGGAAAAGCCTTCGGCCTCCAGGTTCCGTGATGGGTCGTGGATATCGAATACCTTGTCGGCTCTTCGTAAATCTGCCGCTTTTCAACCACATTCCGTAGATTCTCACGACAGTAACACGTCAACAGCCAACCAGCTTACCGTTTTCGAGATGCTCGTTCCAAGGCACAGAGTAATAATAACCCACTCGTTGTCTGTGAGGCTTATGTCATAGAACTTCCGCGTTTTCGGCTCGTATAGTCAACAGAAATGGTTCCCTATTCGTTTCTGCTCCAGCTATATACTATCCTTAACCCGCAACGCCTCCAGGCGTCATTCAATCACCCGGTGGTCAGTGGTCACAATGTTTTGGCTCATCAGTATATAAGCATAGTAGAGATTTTGTTACCCGCTCTTGCGGCGTAACTCATCAGCAGTATGGCCTCTTGACCTCGCAGTCACTGCGGAAAGGCTGCTTTTGCACAGAAGCTGGTACCTGCTTTTACGCAACCTGAAGTCATCGTTAACTACCAACCAAACAATCAAGCACGTGTTTCTGATGTCAAAAGACATTCTTGATTCTGGAATATCGATACTGATACCGTGTCTTTGCCTGAGCAGGTGCTTCGACTGCTCAATGCCTGCAAAGTACTTCTAATAAAAGTTTGTGTGATTAATGTCCGGTTTTGTTCGTAGAGGTAACACAGCCAACTTTAAACATACTGTGCATCACTTCACCAGGAGATTAATCAGTGGGAGTGCAGAAAACGCATGTTATTCTGTTGCTCAATTTTGATGTGTCATCAGGACAATTGATCCTTTCATCAAAGAATACTCTTTAGTGGTGAAGCACCCTTAACAAATCAAGGAAACACCTGTGTATTACTGAGCCACTGATAATCTGTACTGGTTGAGGTACGTTGAATATCGAGCGTAGTGGAGTCTGACCGCTTGGTGTGAAATTATTGGACACTTTTTACTTGGTCGTTGCTTAAAACTTATTCGGTAACTAAAACTGTGTGCCGGACTGAAGCTTGAGCCCAGAACCTTACCTTTCGTGGGCAATTCTTTTACCGACGGAGCTATCAAGGCACGAATCGGGAGCCATACTTACGTCACTTCCATCAGAAAGGTATTGGCAGTAGCGAAATTGAGGTGAGCGTTATATCATATTTATCGGCTCTGAGAAGAGTTGGGCATAGTACTGTTGCCATGAAACTCTATATTCTTACAAGAACTGTACTCCCTGACACACATCTACACGAAAAGATCAGTTACCACAAACGCTTGTGTAGGAACATGCCAAGGTCCTTTTAAACCGAAATGATAGAATGGTAAGTGAATGTATCTATTCCTGTTTAAGATATTTTTTTAACTGTTCAGATCATATCATCCGATACCATTCTTGTAGTTACAAAGCTCCACTCTTTTTTATAGAATTTATTTCAGGTAACATGGTAATCATAATTTAAATGTATCTACTAAAAGCAGTCATGACATAAGGTCATCAATTGGACAGCACCTTGAAATCCAGTCACGCAATGAAATATATAATATGTAATGCCATATTCTTTATAAGTCAGATTGGTTTTTATTGTAGTTTTATAACGTATTAAATCACATAATGGTGTGTTTTTGAAGATTCTTGAGACTATAATGTCAAGAAGCCATAGCTAAGTGAGTCTTGATCACGTATGATGCTGGAGATTTGTAAGTAAAGGTACCTGTATGGGTTAGGGTAAGTCTGCCAGTCTAAAGGTTACATATTAGATCCTTACTCAAGGACTGTATTCTTTTATACCAGGCAATGCTGTTTGCGCATGGAAAATGCCAACGTTTGTAGTTACTGGTTGTCACGAATAAATTGGGCTCTAACAGGTGGTAAATTACATGATTACTGCACGCATAAAATGTAAGAATTAAAATATATGTACAGTCAACAAAGAACACTTATGTTTCGTTGTGCAACTTTTCCTTGCTGTGACTGTGGGTCAAAGCATGAGTACATTTACACTACCGGCCATTAAAATTGCTACACCGCGAAGATGACGTGCTACAGACGTGAAATTTAACCGACAGGAAGAAGATGCTGTGATATGCAAATCATTAGCTTTTCAGAGCATTCACACAAGGTTGGCGCCGGTGGCGACACCTACAACGTACTGACATGAGGAAAGTTTCCAACCGATTTCTCATACAGTTGACCGGCGTTGACTGGTGAAACGTTGTTGTGATGCCTCGTGTAAGCAGGAGAAATGCGTACCATCACGTCTGCGACTTTGATAAAGGTCGGATTGTAGCCTATCGCGATTGCGGTTTATCGTATCGTGACATTGCTGCTCGCGTTGGTCGAGATCCAATGACTATTAGCAGAATAGGGAATCGGTGGGTTCAGGAGGGTAATACGGAACGCCGTGCTGGATCCCAACGGCCTCGTATCACTAGCAGTCGAGATGACAGGTATCTTATCCGCATGGCTGTAACGGATCGTGCAGCCACGTCTCGATCCCTGAGTCAACAGATGGGGACGTTTGCAAGACAACAACCATCTGCACGAACAGTTCGACTACGTTTGCAGCAGCATGGACCATCAGCTCGGAGACCATGGCTGCAGTTACGCTTGACGCTGCATCACAGACAGGAGCCCCCGCGATGGTGTACTCAACGACGAACCTGGGTGCACGAATGGCGAAACGTCATTTTTTCGGATGAATCCAGGTTCTGTTTACAGCATCATGATGGTCGCATCCGTGTTTGGCGACATCGTGGTGAACGCACATTGGAAGCGTGTATTCGTCATCACCATACTGACGTATCACCCGGCGTGATGGTATGGGGTGCCATTGGTTACACGTCTCGGTCACCTCTTGTTCGCATTGACGGCACTTCGAACAGTGCACGTTACATTTCAGATGTGTTACGACCCGTGGCTCTACCCTTCATTCGATCCCTGCGAAACCCTACATTTCCACAGGATAATGCACGACCGCATGTTGCAGGTCCTGTACGGGCCTTTCTGGATACAGAAAATGTTCGACTGCTGCCCTGGCCAGCGCATTCTCCAGATCTCTCACCAATAGAAAACGTCTGGTCAATGGTGGCCGAGCAACTGGCTCGTCACAGTACGCTAGTCACTACTCTTGATGAACTGTTGTATCGTGTTGAAGGTGCATGGGCAGCTGTACCTGTTCACGCCATCCAGCTCTGACTCAATGCCCAGGCGTACCAATGCCGTTATTAGGGCCAGAGGTGGTTGCTCTGGGTACTGATTTCTCAGGATCCATGCACCCAAATTGCGTGAAAATGTAATCACATGTCAGTTCTAGTATAATATAGTGGTTCAATGAATACCCGTTTATCATCTGCACTTATTCTTGGTGTAGTAATTTTAATGGCCCGTAGTGTACATTCTCAGACAGAACGAGTCACCACTTGTGCTGAAATAGACTATAGTTGGTAATACAACGCGAAGCAACGACCAACAGAAATTCTTTCTCTTAGCTCTGTTATTTCAGTAGAAACTCTTGCTTCCAGCACTGTTCAAAGAAAAAGTTCACAAGGCTATGCAAGGACATGCACATTAACTTGAGAAGTCTAACCGGTTGACCATTGTTGTCACCGGACACTGTACTCTTTTCGCTGATTGCTGTGGACTAGGCATTGAGTGAGACGCAGCCTGGCTTAGAACTGACCTCGTATCCATGTTTCAGTTTGTTCCAAGACAGGCCTCCGACAGTGACACGGAGAACTTCTGTGGGAGTGCTTGCTACTTCCGCCTCATTGGTGCGGCCAGCGATGATCCGATAGCAAGGAGCAGGTTTGTGGTGTCGACAGCAGGCGGCACCGTTACATTTGTCTACTACTCCACAACGTCCTCCGTGATATGGATTCCACAGTACGTTATCGCTTCCCTACAGCTCGGTAGGTGTACCAGTTATCCCGTTCGAGACTGACAATGGTATACCAACTACAACAGAATTTTACTCAGTAGCTCAATGAGTTGCACAAACGAACCTCAGAGGTAATTACCGATTAACTATATTTTCTCCATTACCAAACTGTCATCAATAGGGAATGTTTTCGTGTTTTCCTATTGGGTGTACCATCATTGAATATCGTAAAATATTATTTCCAAATTTATAGCGTCATGCTTTCGTAACAGTTCACTCTAACAAATTTCTAATCTATGCCCATCTTCAGAAGCCAGCAAGGAGTTCCAGGATAAATTTCTCATTTTCGACCTATAAAATAAAATAATATTCATGATTTTGCTTTTTACAAATGTTTTTATATTACATGGAAGATCTACAGAATTTACTTACTCGAAGAAAGGCTTTTACTCCATATATTTCGAGACAGTGGGTATAGCACTACGGATTCTTACTTAGTTATCAATACTTCGATAATGTTACTCCTGTGAAAGGATTTGGAAATGATCGTGACTGTGCTTAATGGATCAGGTACAGAACAGAATTTCATTTTCCGAATAGATTACTACAGAAAGAAAGCAATAATATAACAAACGAGTGGAAAATTGTTAAGGCTTCCGCGGCCACTTGTTGACAAACTACCTGCTGACTTCTGTCTCGAGTTCTTTGACCGACGTTTGCTTCATGATTTTTCTGGCTTTGCATACCATTCACAAGTGGAAAAGTCTATGTTGGAATGACTGGACGATTAATCAACCCTAGGATCGCAGAACATAAACGACATTGCAGGTTGGGGCGGGTGGAGGAATCGACAGTGGCACAGCACGCGCACTGGGCGGCCGACCACATAGTAAAATCCGCCGACACGGAATTTCTGCCTGTGGAGAAGAGCTATCACACCCGCTTGTTCAGAGACCCTATGAAATACAGAAGCATGAGAATAGTTTCAATAAGAAAGAAGAAAGCCTCAAGGTGAACGGATCCTGGATTCTAGTACTGCAGCGAACGACCGTTGCTGGTAGCAAGAGGAGAACCACAACGGAAATGACCACGGAAAAGCCCTTGGACGTTAGTGCGCCAGATACATATAATCTGCACCCGCGAGCTCGACTCCAATGCACCACCAGCAATGGAGGGTGAAGCTTTGGCAATGCCAGCCACTCGTCAGAAAAATCCTCAAACAAACGTCGGCGGAAGAATCCGAAACAGAAGCCAGCAGGCTGTTTGAGAACAAACTGCAGCTTCACAAAAAGAACGGTTGCTAATTATTAGACAAATTTGTACCAAGTACTTGCACGGTTTATAAAGGAAGTTAGCAACTGCTATTTACTTTATTTGCTACTGAAATACAATTTTTGCTTATAGGACACGAGACAGCAGTACACTTTAGAAGTCAATATACTAGTGGTTTGTCATAAATAACGCAGAAGGAGTATTAAAACGTTTTTGCAGCAACTGGTTCTCAGTAACAGTTATTATCTGTGTATTAAAGCACCAAGCTAAAGATTATCATAAGTAAGTTGGTTCAAATGGCTCTGAGCACTATGGGACTTAACTTCTGAGGTCATCAGTCCCCTAGAACGTAGAACTACTTAAACCTAACTAACCTAAGGACATCACACACATCCATGCCCGAGGCAGGATTCGAACCTGCGACCGTAGCGGTCGCGCGGTTCCAGACTGTAGCGCCTAGTACCGCTCGGTCACCCCTGCCGGCTATCACAAGTAAGTGTTTATTGTCTCTGTCATTTCTGGTCCTTCGGACAAACACCACATATATAATTAAGGTGATAAGGTCCAATGATCACTTCAGTATCGATGCAAATCACGCTCGAACACTTACGAAAATCGCGAAATGCCGCGGTTAATGGGGATAATGGGCCAGCGGCACTACATCAGTAGTGTGTGGATGAATTGGAATTCGGGTCTCACGGGAGGCGTAATAGGATAGTCCGTGCAGTTGCGATGACCACTGTGTCTGGAGGGTGCAGTGGCCAGCGCATCTGCCTAGTAAGCAAGAGACCTTGGTCCGAATCCCGGACCAGTACAAATTTTCAACTCGCTATTGATTTAAATTAACGACCAATGACAACTAATGCCGTTTATTCCGCCGTGCCTTAAATGTTTATTAGTGGTGGAACACTACTAATTGGGACATGAGGCACTTTTTCTGTTTGATTATTGGGACATACTTTCAGTGAAATGGTATGCAGGTGAAGGTAGTTCAGTTTCAAGACTGTATTAGGACACTGTGGATGGAGAAAATGTGTAGAAAAGTTTTCAAGTGTAATAGCAACAATCAGTAATGTGACCAAGAAGGTAACCGACAGTATTAAGTCGTGTTTCATTTCCCGAAGAGCGGAGGTGCGAAATCAAGGTCCTATGCAAAACAACACACCGGAAGATACATTGACTTACTGGCTGTGGAACTGTACAACCCCCTTCGGCAGACTTCTGGAAATTATACATATATTTCGGAAGTATTAGAAGTGTTTTCAATGTTTATAAAACTCTTCCCTATCAAGAAGACAGCAGCTAAAGAAGTATTCAATAGGCTGTTGGAATACTGTAATACCACAGTTTGAACTGGGATGACCAGCACACTTTCAAATCCTCCCTATCGATACTCCTCCGTTTATACAAAATGCCTTTAAATATCTTGTAGTATTTAGCAATTTTTGACTAATTTGCACTATTGAAATTGACTTTTCCAGATTTCCAAACTTTATCTTCAATTTGGTAATGTTTCATCTTTTTACAAATTTGTTCAGTAGTCTTTTTCCCAGTTACATCTTTAATGAAACTCATTTGGAAAGTACCATCTTCTTCATTTTCTTTTGGCACACAATTTAGATCTTTGGTAACCTGGATAAGGCATCCGCTATGTAATAGATCTCGTAATTGAACTTCTGAAGGTACAGTACCCAGCAGATTAATTTACCTGTAAGCAGGCTGCAGTCTATCAGAAACGATAGTGTCTTATGGTCTGTATATGTTCCAATAAACAATTTGGGAATTTTTTCAAATGTTATAGCTAAGGCTTCTTTCACCGACATGGTATAGTTATTTTCTGGTTTAGTTATGGTCCTACTTGTGAAGACTATTGTTCTGTTGCCTGATTTTTCTATACTAATAATTTCTTGGAAAATTTCAACCCCAATTCCATACACACTATCTACAGTCATGTGACAGGATTTCTTTACTACGGGATGGTGTAAAACACTATTTCTCACTAGTTCATTTTTTTAATTTTTCGAAGTCGTCCTGACATTCTTAAGTCCATACAAAAGCACTAATTTTTCTAAGTAGGTTCTTTAAATGAGAACAGTTAAATGCTTACGCTTTGAAAATTTGTGATACAATCCGTAAAGACCGAGGAAAGCATTAAGTGGCTTTTTGTTCTTAAGTGGCGGGAATTATTCAACAACATTTAATTTTTCCGGGTCGTTGTCAGTACCGGAGGTGGAAATGATATGTCCCATGAATTTTATCTCTATTTTAAAAAATTCACATTTTTTTGGTTTTAATGTTATCACCCCTGCCTGAAGAGCAGAGAAGACTTTGTTTACCAATTCGCAGTGTTCTTGCCATTCTTCTGTGGCACTCAACAAGTCGTCTACATGTATTGCCAATCTAACACTTAGTTCCCATACTAGTAGTGACTCTAGAGCTCTACTGAAACAGATGTATTAAGACCAAAAGGGACAATTTTATATTGGTAACGCTTTCCAGAAAATAAAAATGCAGTATATTTGGGAGATTCTGCATTCAGTGGGATCTGCCAGAACCCAACTGTCAAATCGAGACTGCTTAAGTACCGCACACTAAATTTTGCAACAACTCATCTAAATTTTCTGGTCGATCTACTCCTCTTTCGACGATCACCACTCCCATGCCTCCACCTTTCTTATGTACGATAATGAGTGGAGTATTATTTTCAATGTTGCTTATTTCAGCTATACATCATTCAACCACGTTATCTACATCCAACCTGCGCAGTTTGTTTCTTAGCCAGATGAACCGAATAAGGCTTCATTACAATGGTTCATGTGTCAGTGCTTTGGTACGATACTCAACGTTCTCCTCTAGTCCAGGTTTGCCCGAAAATACATGTGTTTCCTTCTAATATGTTGATCAGTTCATATTTATGTTCTGATATAAGGTCCTGTAAACTCCCAATGATTTCTTTAAAATCATCCTCTTTCTAATGGTCATCAATTACACATTTAACATTGTGGATTTCAAAAATACTACAAAAAAACTTCATTCTCAGAGTCAATTTCTAATTGTAATGATTCAAAATTAGTGTCCTGTGAAATTTCAATTTTCTCAAATTCTACTTCAAAATTATCGGATTTACTGTTAATTTTGACAACTTCTTTAGTATAGTCAATAATTACTTTTTTCACACAACTAATCGATTCCTAAAACCATTTAGGCGTTCAAATATGGAGCGACCAGTAAATCATGTTCAGATTCTCGTCCTTTAATTCTGAATTCTGTGAATACTTGACTTTTAATTAGCTTACTGGTTTTGCCAGTTGCTCCTACGACCTTGACGCCATCCCTTTGCAGACATCATTGCTAATCCGGGTTTGTGTGAAATGTACTCAAATTGTGACTGTGATATGACACTGATATGTGATCCAGTGTCTAAAGGACTTGTAGTCTAAAGTTGTAAAATTTCGCAAGAATGATGGCTTGTTTCATTTTTCTGCTGTCGGAGTTATTTTGTTCCTCCAATAAAAACTTTTAGTCGACAATAAGACCATTCCAATACATATTATGCACTTGCAGATCACATATGTCTGGAGGCTTTTCCGGTTTTTGGAAATGAAAGTCATTTATGACTTGAATCCATTGTTGGCTAGGTACCGCATAAACCAGAGGTTCTTTCTTTTTTTCTTGGTTCTGTCTTTACCTCTTGTTCTTGTTTTGAAGCTTCTTCATCTGCTAGTACAAAACAACATTTTATCACGCATTCCTCGGTACCTCTTACTTCACCATATTCTTCATCTGAACTATCTTCTGCATCTGACCATTCTGGGCCACTGTTCGGTTCTAACACAAACGCTTTTCATAGACAGATGTTAATCTCCTCCACAGATCTTTTGCCAGATTTTAAATACTCAAGATTACGGTTTTCCTAACGTTAGTAGTTTTCTTTCTGTCACAGCATGTTCTCCGTCTGGGCTATCATCGTCATCTGCTCTAATGCCGTCTACTTTTATTTCGTATTTTGGGTTGTTATCGCGAACTGCAATAATTCGTAAGCAGTAGTACGAATCCACGTCTTCTTATTCGTTGACAACAGTTTGTTCTACTCACGTTTAGTTAGACAGAAATGCTTCATCAGCAACGCTGAGCATCTCATCTTCTTTCATTTTCCTTATTTTCACTTTTTTTTCTCACTACTAACCTCAGTAATATTGGCAGCTTGCGTAATTTGCGTGGTGCTAAATACTTACATTTCCTCTTTGCTATTGTACTACGTCCTATTCTCATGGTCCTTTTTTCTTCTTTCGCTACCACCTAAAATTAAGGTGGCTTAGTTCATTCCTCCCACTGGCAGTTCTTTAGCCCTTGGTACAGATCATCGATCTAGTCACACCAGTTTCCAATCCGTGGACACTTATTTTCGCAAATTTTATAGCTTTTTATACTGATGTCTGCGCTCTCTTCGTCGCCTACGATCATGTTCAAGTTTTCTCTTGACGGCTGATGCTATCTACCGAAGCGGGCTCAGTGCGTGTTACTGTGACGCTATCATTAAGTTCTGCTGCCATAAAAACAGCTTTCATATATACACCTGATTGATCTGGTTTATTTGTTACTGGTGGCACTCTGTCTGCCAGCTATAGTCCAGTTATAATTATTTGACAATTGACGTCTATCACTTGCAGATACATTGTTGCCACATTGGCTGCCGGCTATAACTTGGTTGTAGATGACACATAAACCAGCGGGTCACTGCACAAATGCTGTTAATGTGTAGCGCGGAACAATGTTAAAAGCGCCCGCCTCGCGATATGACGGAAATGCGAGATGCTCTGTCGACAGCCGGTTTTAAGCGACCTATGACTGAACTACGGCAGACGACGCGTTTTGTATCCCAGGATTTACACTCATGTCCCAAGATAACCACAGCCTCGTGGTGTGGGATGTATCCGACAAAACGGCGGTCTATACTCCGCGGCACAACTAAAATCATAATGGCTTTGTTATGGCGATTAACGCTAACCTCTATGAGCAAACTCAAGACAGTAACTATTCAGTTTCACCGATAAAAGCAAACTGTAATTTCTAGTTATCACTGGTTACCTGAAACAGTCCTCACACTGGCTACATGAGTGGCCACGTTACTGATCGACGAGCTGTCCGCGTGGCACTGGCTTCCAGATTATAGAACGACACAGGCAGATGCCAAAAGAAAAAAAGAATGATATGAAGAAAAATAAGAGCAAAGAAAAAAATCAGTACGAAGATGGGAATGATGCGGCAGAGAATTAGAAATGAAAAAAATTACATTTAAACCAATTAAGCGAATAAAAATAATGATAGAAGTCTTTAGAGTAGATTTAGAAATTTAAAAAAAGTTCCAACATTTGATGAGATTCAAACCTACGACCTTCTACGCATCAGCGTTGTATGCTAACCTTTGCGCTACGCCAAAATATTAGGTTATGTAGTTACATTTATGACTTTGTTGACCCAGTCGCAACAATGAACGGCGGCCTTCAAAAATTCAGCTTAATGCAGTGCCGTGAGAAACGTATCTAATGTAAGCCTATCTCTGTGATTACGCAACTTCATAATAGACGCTGCATCACGTCTTCTGCGGAAATATTCCGTAGTATTTGGTTAGTGATGTTTATGAAACATATCGTTTTCATTAGCATCGTGTGTGTGTGTGTGTGTGTGTGTGTGGTTATTATGTGTGATGAAATACGAAAAGAAAGTGCCTTCGAGATCTAAACACATCAAGAAAGAATGCCAGAAAGGCAACTGCAAGTGAGCTGACCAGTTGCTGTGGCTGTTGGGCAACGATGAACGGGACGGCGGTGAAGTTGAGGGCTCTGATTGGATGTAACCAGTTCCAACGCCTGAAGTGTCAACTCAAGTAATTTTAAGTGGACGATAGTGTTTTGTTTCATTGCCCGCCTGCCGTCACTCACTCGTGAGCACACCTGTCACTTCACTTGCAGCGGCCTGCGGAGCTTCGTAGTCTCCTTCACGTGTACTAAATTTAGTACGTGTACACCGGTATTGTTTCTTATATTTGGCCTGTGAAAACCTGTTCGCGTTAGTTTGGCACATTACATACGATGTCCTCAGTTTTCCAAATCCTCTAGTGCGAGCGGCTGAAGTTGTGGATGGTGGCTATCACTGAAACAACCGGTTTTCGGTTACATCGGTTCTTTCAAAATGGTTCAAATGGCTCTGAGCACTATGGGACTCAACTGCTGTGGTCATAAGTCCCCTAGAACTTAGAACTACTTAAACCTAACTGACCTAAGGACATCACACACTTCCATGCCCGAGGCAGGATTCGAACCTGCGACCGTAGCGGTCGTGCGGTTCCAGACTGTAGCGCCTTTAACCGCTCGGCCACTCCGACCGACTCGGTTCTCTCTGTCACCCGTTTAACCTGAATGTTAAAACCGTTCAAAATAGTCGGTAGTAGTAGTGAGATGGCGGTGTTGGGACACTTATGATATCAATTTGATATCAAATTGATATGCAACATTCATTAAATTGATCAATTAATTACCCCCTTCCGCCACTCCCACGCCTCATACACCCCCACTCCCCTACCCAGTTCCAGATGAAGGTCAAGCGTTTTCCTCAGCCTGTGCATAGGTCCCCGCATCCTCCACCCTCCACCCTACACCTCCTTCTCCCTCTCGCTCACCTACCCTATTGGTGGGAATTTTGATTGGCGGGAATTTGGAATTTTGATGGCAGTTCCCAATTTTCGCTGTAAAATTCAATTTTCAATTCAGAAGAGCAATATTAACGGAAAATGTTGATGTAAATTGTTGATAAACTGGGAATAAGTGGTAGAAATCGGAAACGAAAAATTCGGAGGAAGAAAAATCGGTGGATTATGCTCTGATGAGGACATAATTTGCATTTCATAGGACAGGGATACTCCCGTTCAACCTCCAATCACTTCGTATACTACACTCCCAAAGTCACTGAGATGCTCCATGTGAGACACTGCCAGATAGGACTACTACCTCCTGCCCTGCTCTAGGGGACTTCAGATAAAAGGGTGCCCTGCCACGCGCGTTCATAACTTTCCACAGTCCTCAGATGACACAACCCATGCCACGTGCGCCAATTGGCTCGGTGCCCAGCAATCTGCATGGTGACCACCCACACTTGCCGACCCCTGGGCTTCCATGACACAGGGGGGCAGATGCCAGTAATTTGATGTAAGCAGATGGTTGTAACGTACAATGGCGTTCTCAAGGCGCACTTTGTTGGGCATCTACCACGAAAAATAGCTTTGTTTCCGAAGGATAGCGTCTTCCCTCCACAACTCTGTCCTACCGACAACAACGCCATATCTTTCGAGGGATACAGCTGGCATTGGGTGTGCCAGACTATCTATCTGTCTCAGAAGGAAAAAAGGCTGTTTTTCAAAAGATAGCAGTTGCGTCCAATTTCCCTTCCACTTGCCAGAAAACGAAAGATGTTCTCAGGAGGGGCCTCTATCTGTTTCACAGAATCTTTTTTGTCCCCAACAGCAGCCACCTGCACCAAGCCTGCTTGAAAAAAGAAAAGAAGGCGAGGTTAGTGTCCTCACATCACACCTGTACCCTGACTAACAATATGTATTTCAAGGGATGCTGCTGACATCAGAAGTATCAAGCTATGTGTTTGCCTCAGAATGAAGAAGAAGTGTTTTTCTAAGGCTAGCAGCTGCGTTCAATTTTCCAGACATTTGCCAATAAAGGATGTTTGTCTCCTTTTTTTTTCTCCCTCGCAGCCACATTCTGTTCCTCAACCACCTGCACAAAGTCTGCTTGAAGGATAATAAGGCAGCAAGTTACGATAATTGCCATGTAAGCAGGAGATCCCGGGTTCGAGTCCCTGTCGGGGCACACATTTTCACCTGTCCCCATTGATATATACCAACGCCCGTCAGCAGCTGAAGGTATTAATATATAATTCTACTTCCCCACGGACCCCGCGCTCAAAGAAAAGGTGCATATCAGCATCAGTCAAAAATTCGATGCTGCGCCTCATTTTCTTGACCATTGCATCCTAGAATAACCCAGGTGCCATGTAATGATAGGTAGGGGCCAGAGAGGTACGTAGCCACACATACACTCCAGAACTTTTCAAAAACATCCGAAAGCAAGCGCACGTCAGTGTCCATGTATAGTTGGTTCAAATGGCTCTGAGCACTGTGGGACTTAACATCTATGGTCATCAGTCCCCTAGAACTTAGAACTACTTAAACCTAACTAACCTAAGGACATCACACAACACCCAGTCATCACGAGGCAGAGAAAATCCATGATCCCATGTATAGTCTTGCGTATTCACCCACATAGGGAATGTTGATTCCTGCCAGACATTCATGGCATGCTCATAATATCCACTAGTTGTGGCATCGCCTGTGAGAGTTCTGGTAAGTGGAGATATGTCGAGTAGCCTGATTTCGTTGAGTTTCGCCTTACTATCGAGATACTCATAAGGAAAAACTCCTTTCCTAGTCACAAGCTGAAACTTTACCTAATCGGGGTACACTTATCGAGTGATATTCATGTCCTCACAAGGTAGAGTTTCAACCAGTTTCTGGAGTGATGCCCGCATGAAATGTAGCGCATCAGAGAAGATGACTGTAATTTTTGGCGTCATTCGTTTGGAGACTGAAATATACTTCGCAACTGTCTCAGGCAAGATATTGACCTGATTTTTCTCCCAGCTGAAATTAACCAATCCCTCAACTATCAAGTGAGTGTCATACCCAATTAAACTATGGAAGAAAACGGGTATGTTTCCTGGTAACTGATACTTCAAATTGCATGCATTGTGAGCTGCACCGCAGAACACCCCATAACATGAAAGTGGTCCCTATGCGGAGTTCCAGCTTTTCTATCTAACGGCAGCCCACAAATATGACGATTAACCGCATCTTGTATAATTTTTTATTCTCGTCCGATTTGGTCATGGGGATGTTGGTAGTGTAAAGCCTACGAACAACCCATGAGAGCTATTCAAGCTCAGTGAGCAACCAAACAGCAGGATCATCCCCGACATAACATTCATAGTGGTTAAGACTTGAATCATATGAACATGCAAGTGTGGTACACTGCCGCATACGGGGCGTGTTTTTGCATGGAGGAGGTCTGTGAGTCTAAGGGGTTCCCTTCACAACAGGTGATAGGGGCAAGGAGACATTCAAAGTCTGCGTATACAACAAATGGACATCGTTCCTGGTGGTGAGCATTCTTAAATGTAATGAACTTCTTTTGTTCTGTAGGCATAAGAACATGTAACGGTTCCTTGGATTCACAGATACCTTTTTAAAGTCTTTTATTCTGAAAAGGTATTTAGATACGTGAAGCAAATGTGTTTTTTATATTCACGTTTTGGCAACTGGCTGTAAAGGAAGTGGGACATGTCTTTGATCCATACGTAATGCTGATTATCACCTTCAGAGAAGAGCAGCACGTTTACATGTAGATCACGCTCACCTGCATATTTCTAAAAATGGAGAGTGGGCTTGCCCTGCACACCTGGCATGCTTTCGGCTTCTTCTTCAGACCATTAACGTGAACCGATATTCCAGGATTTTGTGCCTCAAAGATTGGTATGTCCTGAACCCTTATGGGGAACTTGATACCCTCAAAGTTATAACGACCACAAATGTAAAGATCTATTCTGTGGATCTTGAGTGTAATTTCTTTCGCAAGCCAGGATTGACCGTACAAAACAAGGGTTATTCCTTCCATTTCGAATGTTAATGCAAGCCTACTTGTTTTTAATACCCTTAGGGAGTTTGATATAATTGGACCCTCCATTTAACGGATCATAGACATGAATATGGATGCCGAGGTGTCGTATTTGCCTGAGTGCTTTAGCTAACTCTCTTACTTTCATCTCGGAAAACCGGGCCGGTATACCACCCAAGATGTATTCACGATACCACTCGGCGGTTCATGTACTCTGAGATATAACACCATTATCACCACAGATGTAGTGCATGTTTTTCTTCTCAGCAGCTCCCATCTGTTTAGGAGGGTAAGTCAACTCCCAGCAAAGTACTGCGTTACATTTAATGGCATTATATCTCAGATCATCTAGAGCTATGAGCAGCTCTGCATCCTGCTCCGCGAGGCATGCTTCTAGAAACCTAGTGATACCTCCAACAGGATTCTCAATTCTAGCAAACGGGGTACGCCCCTCATAGGCTCTAGCAACAGTCCAGTATTCTAGAGGCGTCATGACGCCGTTAATCTGATGCTCTTCACTATCAGGACGGGATAGAGCACGACCACTAGCCACAGGTTCATTATCATTAATAACACGCTGGGGAGGAGGCGCCTTCAGGGGGAACGATAATGCGCAGAGGCACACATACCTTCCCTTGCCAGTGAGGGCAAACACCCAGAGCCGAAGTAGGAGGATGTGATTTCGGTGATCTCCTGTGGGGGCACCCAGGGTGTGGAGAGAGCACTCTTTGATGCTGCTGAATAGTGGAGCCTCCACTATCGCCATCCTGTGGGGTGGGAGATTGTCGCTCTGTCTGAAGCACCCATGGAAGCCAGAGGGTATGCGATGGTGTGGTGGCCAGCACAGCAGAAGCTGCGGCTGCCTCGTGCACGGCAACGAGCGGCGCTTTGCACGGTGGTGCACATTGCTCGGGTGAGTGTTTGATACATACCCACCCAAGCACTAGCCAAGGCGCGCGTGCCACAGCAACTGTTGTCATGGTGGTGTTGGTGGCACCTCTGTAACACATGAATAATGGAAAGAATTAAGTGAAATGCTCAAGATTTTTTAAGGACGCCAGCATTCCAGAATAGTAATTGTATGCTGTAACGATGGCAATCACATTATAATCACCTTTCACTCTCTCGATCCCAAGTCTGAGCAGTTCAGTCGATCTTTCTGCTAGATCTCCCACCCAGTCAAATATCTCCATCTCCTCTTCGAGAAGGGTGAGATCACATTGCCTTTCAGCAGCCACCATCACACGCTCCCACTCCAGTATTACACTGTTTCCAGAATAGTTGCTATTGTGGAGCCATTGATCCATCTCACAAAAGTCGTCTGCAACAAGATCTTGTTTATAAGAAGCAATTTGTACTGAATTTGCCCACATCGAGATATTGATTTTACATAAATACGAAAAAAATGAAAGGTTCATACCAGATGAAAGTGATGATTCCGGGTCATAATTCTCAATGTCTACCACTACTAGGATCTCACCCTCCTCTTGATGTACAGTAACACCCACCATAATGGATTATATATGTGTGACACAATTGTATAAGTGTAAGTAGGCTGTTTATGTTTTCTCTATGTAAGTAGGCTGTTTAGGTTTTTTTATGGTAACGCCACCTCTGTATGAAAATCACTGGCTGTGCTGTGTGCAGTCTGTGGCTGCTTTGCATTGTTGTAATACTCGCCATTGTAGTGTTAGGCAGCTGGCTGTGAACAGCGCGTAGCGTTGCGCAGTTGGAGGTGAGCCGCCAGCAGTGGTGGATGTGGGGAGAGAGATGGCGGAGTTTTGAAATTTGTCATGAACTGCTATATTTATATATGATGATATCAAGGTAAATACATTGTTTGTTCTCTATTAATATCTTTCATTTGCTAACTATCCCTATCAGTAGTTAGTGCCTTCAGTAGTTTGAATTTTTTATTTAGCTGGCAGTAGTGGCGCTCGCTGTATTGCAGTAGCTTGAGCAGCGAAGATTTTTGTGAGGTAAGTGATTTGTGAAAGGTATAGTTTAATGTCAGTCAGGGCCATTCTTTAGTAGGGAATTTTGAAAGTCAGATTGCGTTGCGCTAAAACATTGTGTATCAGTTTAAGGACAGTCATGTATAACTGTTCAAAGGGGACGTTTCATATGTCGACCCTTAGCCGAGGATACCTCACTGGAATCTTCTGATTTTTTCTTGTAGTTTGTGTAATTAGTGTAGCTATTGTTTATTGCTAGCGCGTAATTATAGAGAGAATTTCCTTTGTAGTTGTAGTTTTTCATTGTTGTACAGTAAAACAGTTGTGGCATGCATGTAGATTTGCGGCAAGTGTTTCGCAGCTGCGCTGGCAATTAAGTAGACATTGTTTCCATTGCTATGTTATTTTATTTTGCTCTTCAAATTGCGCTTTTCTGTGTTATCGTGTGAAATACTGTGACAATAATGGCGTGTGAAAAACGTAATACTAGGCTCCAAAGTAAACTGAGAAATGACAGTGAAGACGAAAGCAGTGTGTTAGCGCCGCAGAGTAATGAATTAACTAATGTTCAAAGTAGTAATTTGGTAATTGCGCATAGGGAAATGGAGCGGGCGGCAAACAATGGTGTAGACAGTGAAACAGGTAGTGAACAGGGAAGCGTTATCGATCGATTGGTCGGCAACAGCTCGCCTCAGGAATCGGGAATGACAGAACACAATATTGCAAATACTGCAGACTCAGGTTTTGGGTTCCCACCGTTTTCTCAAATGAGTCAAGACACATTTTCCACTTGTCAAAATGTGAAGGTTGCCGGTGCAACTTCACTGCCGAAAAGCACTGAGGAACATGTTTCAGACACCAGTGCATTGTTATTACAATTAATGCAACAAATGGGACAAAAGCTTGAAAAGTTAGACACAATGGAACAACATCAGAGACAAACACAGCAACAGTTAGACACAATGGAACAAAATCAGAGAGAAACACATCAAAAGCTTCAAAAGTTAGACACAGTGGAACAAAATCTTAAAAAGTTAGACTCATTGGAACAAACATTTGAACAAACACGTGAAGATTTAACTACTGAGTTACATAACATTGAATCGAAATGTCAAAAAGTCCGTAATGACGTAAAAACACAAATTTGTGAGCATTTTCAACCTATTTTTTCGCGGCATGAAAATGCATTACAGAATCACGAAGCAGCCATAAAAGAACTGCAAATTATTGTTCATGAAAATCATGAGACCTTGCAAGCTAAATTTGACTCAGTTGCATCTACCGATTCGGTTACGCAACTTGCAAAAACTCAGGAAAACTTTAAGGACACAGTAGATACTCTGAAACTTGGTTCAGAAAAACACACTGAAGAAATAAGTACACTATCGGAGAAAGTAGCCGAACTTTCGGATCAGGTCACTAACTTATCTACAAAGGTAGATGATGATCTGAATGACACAAGACCCGTAGCCTTCACTGACACAGAAGAGTATGAACAAATTAGAAAATTCAAACAGAATCAAAATCAAATTAATACACAGTACAAAAGAGAAATCCGGGAAGTACAAGATCAGCTGACACAGGTAATACAAGAATTACGTATTTCAGAGGATACTCGCGCCCCAATACGGGAAGAGGGACACAGAAATACGGAACAGCCACAAAATAATAGCACAGGGCATTTCGGAAGTTATGAAAGAAATTGGCAATGTGCACCGAATTTTGATATGGAACGGCCGACACGACCTAACAATGACCGATATGCGACTCGCCGACATGATGATTTTGACTATAAGCTGTTCATTACTACACGTAAATTCAAAACATTTAAGAATTCTGGCAACGACATTCATCCACAAGCATGGCTCCATCAATTCTCTCATTGTTTTCCTCCCAACTGGTCGTTAGAACACAGATTAGAATTTATGTGTGGCTACTTGGAGAATGAACCAGCTGTAAGAATGCGATCGGTAATTCACGATTGCCACAGTGAAGGAGAGTTTTACCATGCCTTCCTCTCAGCATATTGGTCTCAGGCCACACAAGACCGAGTAAAACATAGCATCATAATGATGAAACGTTTCGAACAATCTGAATTTTCCAGTCTTATGAAATATTTTGAAGACATGTTGCACAAGAATCAGTACCTGTCAAACCCATACAGCCCCTCAGAACTCATCCGCATTTGCTTAATCAAATTACCTGAACATTTACGGCATATTATTTTAGCAGGACGTTGCAAAGACGACATTGAAGCTTTTCAGGGACTGTTACAAGAACTGGAAATTGACACAGACTGTCGCGGGATGCGAATACAGGAAAACAATCACTACAGGTCACATCCGTCGCAATTCCGTGACGACAGAAACAATAACTGGACACGACAAGGCTACTCTCACAACACAAATCGTGACCAAAACAGACAACCGTTGGCAGAGTAGTAATAACTACAGGGAAAGATCACCTCTCCGTGGTAGTGACTATCACAGAGATAATCAGAGAAACAGACAATATGGGAACCAAAATAATTATTATCAAGGGAGACAGAATAACTTTAGACGCAACGGACCAGCGCGCAGTTACGATTCAGGGAGAAATTCTCCACCATGTGGCCGACAAGAAAGAAACTATGGAATGTACCGACATGACGACAGACGATACGATCGTAACGACAGACCTGAATTGCATCAGAACTGGCGGGATTCAAACAGAGCAGGGCCCTCTCGTCACGGTGAATTTGTAGAAGCTAGGTCTCCTAATCCCAATAACGACGCGCGCCAACAAAGGAACAGACAATGACTCGCACCGCAGGCAGCCACCTGCGCCGGCTGGCTCAGAGAAAAATAACACAGACACTAACCTTGAGAAAAGATTTAACATTCCTTACCGACATATAAAACATGACAATTGCTTTTCAGTTGAAACTCTGCATACTAGAAAGAGTAAAGGTTTACACCACATTTCACATGTAAAACCGTTTATTGAAAGATAATCTGCTTTTTAACTTTGTCTTTGCCATAAAACTTTTCACTTCACATTTCTAGTATGCTTTGTCAGACTTAAGAATCTGTTAACATACAACAACGTTTGAAGTTAAATATCCAGTCTAGAACCTAGGGAACATTTTTAAACAGAAATTACGAATGCATTGTTATAGTGAACAGACGACACAGTGTTGTATTTGTACATTCTTGCTTGTTAGTTGCACGATTACGTAACGACTATCAGGCTTACATACTTAGGACACATACTGGTACTGCTAATGAGATTTTAATGCAACATTTTGGTTTACTTGAAAATACATTCTGGATTTAAAGTACTTTCAGTGAGATACCAGATGGCACAGTGGTTAGTTTATGTGACAGCTACACGATTTTATCACGACGCTACTAATGAGTGACAATTTACAATGTTGTTTTTGCTGTGTATCTGTTTTATTTCTGCACAGTTTTTCTGTTTTATTCTGGAAAGTAAAACATGTTTTAGTAGTAACTTTTGTGGTATAGCTACAATGAGACTGCCTTTTCCGTAGCACAACAATACGTTACAGCATAGTACTTTCTTCATCATGGCAATAAGCGCAATAACTACGATATCTATACACAAAGCATTTCACTTTCGTTTATGATGGGGTAAGTACATTGACTTCTGCAGAACTTAGCTTTCGGAGGACGATAAGTACGACACTTCCACAGAATTATCTTACAGCAAGACGCACATTTAGCGCTACAGGACACGCATTTTAGTGATTAATTTTGCACTTAAATCATTTATTTTTACAGATATTTGAAATACAATGATACAAAGGTTTTCAGTGATACATTTCATTTCATTGCTGTAATCTGTAACACCTGAGGGTATAATTACATTAATCCTCAGGGGGGTACACGTTTACTTTGTGTACCATGTGTTTGGCAAGCACAAGGAGCCCTAGCTAATATGGTATTTGCTTATACAACTTTACACATCGGTACCATATTTCTCTAACACAAATTACACAGCTATCTGATCATTTAACTGAGAGAGACAAACTTTTTTATTACGTCAGTGACATGTTTACGTAATTACACCGTTGTATAACTTCACACTTACGAAATTGTATTTTGTCTGTACTGTGTGAACTGTTCATATTTTTTCGGACCCATTGTGATATTATGAGAGCTTTGAATGATGTATTTGGTATGAGATCATGATTTTTAAAGTACGTTTGAGGCAGATGACACTTTTGACATGAGCAGAGAATTTTTTTAGGTTTTGACATTAATGCAGAAAGCTACGACGATTTTGAGAATTGACTGAGATGTTATGATATTATTACGACGACGATGTGTACTATGCTGTTGAGATATGTTTATGATCAATAAGATGATGCTACCGTATATGAGGAATAAGAAGTATGTTGGAAACCAAGAATCGTACTTTAAGAGTTAAGAAATGTGTGTATATGCGTCAATGTATCACAATGCTGGCGAAAATTTTTTGGACGCTGTTATATTTACAGGGTTTTGTTTCTACACATTTGCAATGCAAATTCTCGACCCGTGAAATTTTGTATATGAGACTGTCACAGTAGCGGAAAATGCTGTCATAAATATTTCCATAAGAAAGTTAAGTGACCACCTGCACGTAATGCGTCGTGGGCACGCAGCTGTGTCAGACGCCGGGGGAACAAGTCATTAGTGAGTGCCTCATCAGAAGTACAGGTAGAAAAAAAAGAAAGGGAAGGCCATTGTCCTCGCTATTGACATTTCCTTGTTGAAAGCATACTGTGGAGCTCGTAATTTGTGATATTTACTGAAATGCCTAATGAAATGATTAGAAACATTTTACATCTATTGTCTTTATAGTTAAGAGTTTGCTCATTTTGTTTAATATCTGGTTTCCAGCTGTGTTGCAGCATTGGTTTTATAAAATAAACTTAAATGCATCTGCTAATGTGAACACTTTCTGTCAACAGATTTATTAAATAAGTATTTTCTGATCCACATTCTTCGAAAAAGGAGCTCTTGGAATGGAGAGAACAATAAGAAGGGACTAATAACAGTAACTGCATCTATAATTTTCTTTTCAAGTACTTGGTAATTTCTTTTGTAGAATAATTTGTGGTGCACCACTTTAATTACATAGACATTAAGATGTGAATATACATTTTCCTTATCTGCATTGTTGTTTTTACTGTAATATTTTTTCTGCTTGAGCTATGTCATGTTTAGGTATAAGTTACTGCTGTTTGCCAGGCATAGTGTTACTGGATTTGACTTTGTGTTACTCTGCTAAGCCAGTTTTACTACTCATTTATTTTTCTTGTTGCTGCACATTGGCTCATATTAGTTGTAATGTTGCATTGCTTGGTAATTTAGATTTACTGTAGCTTGCTTTGCAATTTTCCATTTTTTTGGTCATTGCTGTTTGTGTTACTTATTTTGTGCTGCTGCATTGCCTCGTCCCTTAGTTTAGCATCTGAGCTCAGTAGATTTAATTTAGCTTAAGAGGGAGTAGCCGCTAAGAGAATGAGTTGCGATGAATTGGAAGAAATGCATTGAGAAGTTAAACGAAAAAAGTACAGAAAGCAGGTATAGATAGTACTTTTGGGAATAATGATGAACAAAGGGAGATCTCCATGCAAAATACTGCAGTAAAACAAACCCTGTCCTTTCCTTTTGTATTATTCCGCTATATGTGTGTGTACTCTTGTGTATTTGTGTTTTTCCTGTCTTTATGTGTTTAGCTAATACGATTTATGTTGTAGAATTTTTCTAGTACTAAGCTATATTCACTATGAGGAGGAATACTGTTATCCTCAAATATAAGTTGCATTAATAATATGTTATTTTCTTTGTAAAGTTGTTTACAATTCTGTTCTGTTTCAATGTTCATGTGTGAAATTAATGTTTCGAAAACTATTCTCATTATTTTATATATTTACTTATGTCACAATTCCTGTAACTCTGATGGATATGTTATTTCGATTCTTTTGTAAAACCGGTACTACAAATGTTATCTGTATTGTTATGTTCTTTAATGATGTATTTGGTACCTTTGCAATTGTATTCTTATGTTATAAAATCGTAATTGTCACCAGTTCATGATATTATTAACTTGTTAGTTACATTTCACTGCACACGGTTCTGTTGGTCATAGTAAACGGACAATATGTGAGAAGTTGGGACTGTTAGTGTTTGCACGTGTGTTACTAATTCAGCAAGGGACTGGATAACAGCATTGCTGGTTCTAAGGACAATTCCAAAAACTTTGTGAGTGCACAAGTGGTGGTTTATGGACTTGCTATATTCTCCGCAAGACTCTTCGATGGTGAATGTGCACCTGCACAATCGCAACAGATGGCTGCTGGCCGTCTATACAAGGACTATAATGGGTCTGCATCTTTGATGGCCCACCAATACCACCATCTCTACAAGGACTACAGTGGGTCTGCACCTCTGGTGGCCCACCAATACCATTATCTCTACAAGGACTACAGTGGGTCTGCATCTATGATGACCCACCAATACCATTATTTCTACAAGGACTGCAGTGGGTCTGCACCTCTGGTGGCCCACCAATACCACAATCTCTACCAGGACTCCAGTGGGTCTGCTCTGTGATGACCTACCAATATTCTTCAAAACTTCGAATGACTCTGCTGTGGGTTTGCTCTGTTGTGACCCAATACTTGTCTGCATGTCGAGAGTCAGCACTGTCTTTCCGTTGGAAGGACAACACTACTTCTTCAAGACTGCATGGAAATCCACTACTTCCGTGTGCATTTTCTTCTACTGCTCAGACTTTGAGAAAAACACTATATTTTACCGTAATGAATGATCAGGACTGTCTTTATGGACTGTGACAAAATTTTAGCTTTTGACCAACGTTGTATCAATAAGTGTGTGCATTTGATATCTTTGTTATTGTAATTATGAAAAATTTTTTCAAATCTGTATTGGGCACTGCCCAAACCAATTTGTAAAATTTTTTGTGTGGAGCATGGGGGCTATGTAAGTAGGCTGTTTATGTTTTCTCTATGTAAGTAGGCTGTTTAGGTTTTTTTATGGTAACGCCACCTCTGTATGAAAATCACTGGCTGTGCTGTGTGCAGTCTGTGGCTGCTTTGCATTGTTGTAATACTCGCCATTGTAGTGTTAGGCAGCTGGCTGTGAACAGCGCGTAGCGTTGCGCAGTTGGAGGTGAGCCGCCAGCAGTGGTGGATGTGGGGAGAGAGATGGCGGAGTTTTGAAATTTGTCATGAACTGCTATATTTATATATGATGATATCAAGGTAAATACATTGTTTGTTCTCTATTAATATCTTTCATTTGCTAACTATCCCTATCAGTAGTTAGTACCTTCAGTAGTTTGAATCTTTTATTTAGCTGGCAGTAGTGGCGCTCGCTGTATTGCAGTAGCTTGAGCAGCGAAGATTTTTGTGAGGTAAGTGATTTGTGAAAGGTATAGTTTAATGTCAGTCAGGGCCATTCTTTAGTAGGGAATTTTGAAAGTCAGATTGCGTTGCGCTAAAACATTGTGTATCAGTTTAAGGACAGTCGTGTATAATTGTTCAAAGGGGACGTTTCATAAGATGAAAAAAAGTCTAATGGCAATATATTACAAACGCATTTACGTTCTTGCTGAGTTTTGGCCTCCAGCAGCAGCTCAACGTCTGTCAGCTGCTGCTCTAATGCTGCAACAACGACCTCAAAAAGTTTATAAACACAGTGCTATGATCGAAATACATCTCAATCAATTTTATTAGCGTGTTAACCATCACAGAGAGAATGGAGAGGTACTTACATGATTGTGGCACAAGCTCTTCGGCTTGCTGGCGACTTACAGCTGCCAGCTGCTGCTGCTCTAACGTTAGAACAACAGTAGAAATTTCATAAGCGTTGTTACGTTTTGAATACTTTAGGAGATGTTTTCTGAACATATAAACTATCACATACAAAATTTTCAGATGTACTTTCATGATAATAGGACACCCTCTTCGGCTTGCTGGCGATTTCCAGCTTCCAGCTGGCGTTCTAACTCAAACAACATCTCGGGAATGAATTCTGAAATAGCAAGAAAAAAGAACTTTTATAGGCACTTCTTAGGAAAGTGTATTACAATCTCGAATAATTTGAATGCTTTGCTACGAAGTTTTGCAACTGTCGCAATATAAACTGATAATTTTTTTATAAACATTTACATGGCAATTGCCCCAAGTTTGGCCGTTTCCCACCACCACCACCTCTGGCATGACTGCTGACTGACCGTTTCATATTGCAGGAATCAAACAGACAGCACTGTCACAGACTGATGATGATTGTGGTGGGGGTTGGGCTTTACACACCTTTAGACTTCACCCTCTGTTTTCCAGAGGACCAATAGAAATTCAAAATATCATATGAGCAAGTTGTAACGTGCCTCATTTTTATTCTTCGAGCATTCTTTGTGCTGGTGTTTGAGGAACAGAATGCGGCTGTGAAGGGAAAAAAAATGAAACAAACATCCTTCACTGGCAAACGTCTGGAAAATTGAACGCTGCTGCTAGCTTTATAAAAACACTTTTTCTTCATTCTAAGGCAAACAGATAGCTTGATACTTCTGATGTCAGCAGCATCCCTTGAAATACATACTGTCGTTAGTCATGGTACAGCTGTGATGTGAGGACACTAACCTCGCTTTCTTTTCTTTCTTCAAGCAGGCTTGGTGCAAGTGGCAGCTGTTGCAGACAAAAAATATTCTGTGAAACAGATAGAAGCCCCTCCTGAAAACATCCTTCGTTTGCTGGCAAGTGGAAGGGAAATTCGACACATCTGCTATCTTTAAAAAAACAGCCTTTTTTCGCTTCTGAGACAGATACATAGTTTGTCACACCCAATGTGAATAATGTCTACGTTACATATTGTCTACGGCAGTCGTAGCATGTGATGCAGTATACACCCGCTTCATTATACAGGTTACACAGTATATAGGGTATCAAAATGATTACGATCCAGAATTTGTTAATTAATAGATGTATATTAAAAAAGGAAAATGTTCTTTCCCATAAGCGATCAGGGATAGATCTTATACCACTTAGGGCAGCAGATCAAACAAAGGAACGCTCTGTATTTATTAAAATACCATGTCTGAGTGCCGTATCCGAAAAAATAGGCGATGTATGAAACCTAAAAACTTCATTCCAGCGTATTTTACTTCTTCGGATCTAGGTAGTAAACTCAAGCATAAGGAAAAAGGTGTGGTACATAAATATAATGAAGCGGGTGTATACTGCATTACATGCAATGGCTGCCGTAATAGATTCATAGAGCAAATCGGTAGGTCATTTTGAAAAATGTTTCAGGAACACCTTAGCTTAAATATTCCCACATCTGCATCAAAAACGCTCTTACACGAAGCGGGACACAGCATCAGAAGCTTCAGAAAATTTAAAAATACTGAACAAAGAAGAAAAAAAGCCCTATTTTGAATGTATTAGAGGTGGTAGAAGTTTTTAGGTATAAAAAGAAAATGCACAGTTCACGTCTTATAATCAGAATTAAAGAATCGTAGCATACTAGCTAGCTTTGATGAGAACATTATTTGTACTTACATATCGGTCCCGTTCTTGTGTTGCGTTAAGAAGCTAATAGTTAGCAGGAGGAAGTTTTACTCGAAGAAATTATTTTGGTGGAAACTAATAAAGTAGAGAATAAACTTAATTTTTTGTGGAAAGTAATGTGTGACAGATTAGTCTCTCAAACTGTAATGATAGCTGTTACCTAAAAGAAATAACGTGGGCCTTGAGAGTGTCCTACGCTTACAATATTCTTCTCCCTCGTTTCATATTACCTCCTGCCATGGGCGACAGACCAAAATTTAACGCCAGATCAAATATTTATTTAGACGTGTGCGAAAAGTCATGCAGACGACTTTAGGTGAGACGTAAAAGAGATAAAATTTATCTGATAATTACATAAACAGTTAATAACACGAAAGAATAAGAATGCCCAACGCTCGCAGGGTCGCTTCAACTAGATCAGAAGCAGAAGAGGGTATTGCGTTGCTTGGCATGCATCAGTCATGTTGCTGCTATGGAGGCTACTTTAGCGGTTTCTCTGTCCACCTCCAACTAAGTAAGCAAACATTACACCTGCACTCGGCCGGATTGACTCGCTGGCCCCGGCGTGTGGCCGTTATACTCTGGAAACGGCAGTCAGATGGTCCCCGCAGCTCAGAGCCTGCGAGGCTCCAAGGCTTCAGATTTAAAAAAAATTCATCCAGTCCATGCAAAAACTGCGTTTCCCCTCGATTCCTCACGTTAAGATCATAATTTAGGTTACCACTGTCATGACTGGCTGAGTTCGTGATTTCTACATGCCATTCTCAGCTATTACGAGGGCCGTTCAGAAAGTAACCTCCGGTTGATTTAAAAAAATACACCAAGTTAAATAAAAATATTTTAATATATACATCTTACAACTACATCTTTGCACTATTTTTCTACATAGTCTCCATAGCGATTGAGGCACTTATCGTATCTCTTCACAAGCTTTGAAATTCCTTCTGCATAAAAATCACCCACTTGTGCCTGGAGCCAGCCTGTGACCGCATCTTTGAGCTCTTCGTCGTCATCAAACCGCTGTGACCCGAGCCATTTCTTCAAATGCATGAAGAGGTGATAATCACTTGGCGCCAGGTCTGGGCTGTAAGGTGGATGGTTGATAACGTCCCACTTGAAGGACTCAAGAAGGGCCGTTGTTCTGCGAGCAGAGTGAGGACGGGCGTTATCGTGCAAAAAAACGATACCGGGAGTCAGCATACCACGGCGTTTGTTCTGTATAGCCCGTCGTAACTTTTTTATTGTTTCACAGTACACGTCTTGATTAATGGTCGTACCATGTTCCATGAATTCAACCAACAACACCCCTTTGGCATCCCAAAACACCGTTGCCATCAGTTTTCCGGTAGAAAAATCTTGCGAGGCTTTTCTTGGTTTGGTAGGCGAATTTGAATGTGCCCACATCTTTGATTGTTCTTTTGTCTCAGGGTTCACGTACTTAATCCAGGTTTCGTCACCGGTCACGATTCTGTTTAACAATGGTTCTCCTTCGTCCTCATAACGTGACAGAAAGTCTAATGCAGAGGCCATTCTTTGAGTTTTGTGGTGGTCGGTAAGAATTTTGGGCACCCATCGTGCACAGAACTTACGGTAACCCAATCTTGCTGTCACTATCTCGTACAAGAGAGTCTTAGAAATCTGTGGAAAACCAGTAGACAACTCCGACATTGAGAAACGTCGATTATCACGAACTTTTGCATCAACTGTCTGAACGAGTTCGTCAGTCACCAATGATGGTCTACCACTCCTCTCTTCATCATGAACGTTTTCTCGTCCACTTTTAAATAAACGTACCCATTCACGGACAACTCCTTCACTCATAACTCTTGGTCCGTACACGGCACAAAGCTCACGATGAATAGCTGCTGCAGAATATCCTTTGGCTGTAAAAAACCTTATGACAGCACGCACTTCAAATTTGGCGGGGTTTTCTATTGCAGCACACATTTCAAACTGCCACAAAAACTAAACTAGCGCAGGTACGACGTTCACTCGACCACGGCTTGATGCCGACTGACCTGTTGAGTGCGTGAACGCACAGATGGCGTCGCTACTCCCCCCACAACCCGCACTGTGACCAATCGGAGGTTACTTTCTGAACCGCCCTCGTATATCAAGAGCATCTGTCACTCTCCTTTCTCATTTCCTTTATCAATTTCCTTCTTGTTTCTCGCCACCAACACAACCGTGGGAATCTCTCACATTCCATGTACTTCAAAACTGGCATTCCTTCATAGGCTCACTACTCGTTGGCGAAACAAATTCAGTAGACACCTATTATTGCTCTCTGCCTGTTGCATAATGGTACGTGCTTGTATCTGCACGTGAACACATTAAAGCTTGACCGAAGGAAACTCATCATCTGGCCCAAAATACGTCACTCTGAGATTGTGATTCCCGCGGCTTAACGAACCGATTCTGGTCACCTTGCTGGAATATTCTATGGCCAGCAGCGGGTCTGGTGACACTAGTGATAGCCTTCTGTGGTAGGCCAATTCTTTATCCGTACATTACAATACTTCTGCACTTTTTTTTCTAGACTTACAGCTGCTGATATACAGAGGATGTTGCAAGCAACCAGCTGATAAGTTCCGGAGAGACTGATAACTGCCTTTGGTTTCTGATGCAATGTTCACATCATTGAACCAATTTCAGTGAAGTCAGATTGCAACTTGGTTTGTACCAATGCTGTCAGAGTTCTGATTCTGAAGCTGGTGACCGTTATATAAACAAATTAGTGAATGTAGTGATGTTGTCCTATCGAGAGAAGGTGTCCTTGACCGACATTGTAATTACGTTATTAGCGAAATCACTTGCGTCGCACATGACCGGAACATCAGGTCAGCGGTAAACGGACGTTTAATTAGTGACGTAACGACAAGAAGAAGATAAGGAACATTGAAGACTGATTAATCATCTAGATTTAGACCGAGCGTACCCTACACAATTTGTTATGCGTTAAATGAAAAGGCCGTCATTTCAGTTTGCCGCACCGCAAGTCATAAAAGTTGAGTTGTAAGAAATGTTTTTCTGTCGTCTATTTGGGCAAAATTATATTCGTCTATTCGAATGTTCAGAAATGTTCATCATAATGTCTCCAGAATGTTCTGTTTCCACAGTACCAGTGATGTTCCACCCTTTCCCACGACAAAATTTCTCTGCTTTATTTTGTTACCTGTTTCTTCCCTGTCCTCTCCTTTCCTTCCCATTATTTTTCTTTGCTTTATGGTGAGACCTTCAACTGTGTGAATGTTTCTGTTTCTGTGATCTAGAACTAACCCATACTTGTTTTTCCTACGGTGATTCTCGAAACTATTTTTTCAACGACGCCGCGCGGAGTGGCCGCGCGGTTTGAGGCCCCATGTTACGAATTGCGTGGCCCCTCCTGCCGGAGTTTCGAGTTGTTTCTCGGGCATTGGTGTGTGTGTCGTTCTTAGCATAAGTTATTCTAAGTAATGTGTAAGTCTAAGGACCGATGACCTCCGCAGTTTGGTCCCTTAGAAATTCACACACATTTGAACTACATTTTCTCTCAACGACGTCACAACCGGTTTTCATCTCTATCCTTCTCCAGCTTCCAGCAGAGCTAGTGCTTCATATCTAGTTTTCATTTGAAATGAACGTTATACCCTAATGATCTTTCTACTACTGTCTCACATTTTACAGGATGAGTCACGTAAGACGTGACACTCAGTTTAGTTCGTGAAACGTGGGAGGCATTGATACGAGGCTTTCGGGCAATAACAGTACGCTAAGGCGCATGTACTTTGCTGTGTGATAAAGGGTCTTAACTCTTGTGTCAACCAAACTGTTGAACCAAGTACTATTTTTTAAATTTAATGGTACATTTTAATGGCATCCGAAAGTGCTTGAAAATACGAGTACAGTGATATAATGCTTGTTAATTTTAGGGATGGAAATGTTCGGAAAAGAATCCGAAAAATGTACGAAAATTGGAAAGCAGTGTGGCCAGAGTCAGCTACACCAGTGTAAACAGCACCAAGCAGAGCCCTCATCCGAAGATCCGTCGATATATGCAGCACGTCTGGCCTCCACTGCTAAGAAATAATCTCATTTCCAATTCGACATAAATACGGGGTCAGCTATGATTTTTATATAGTCAACTACAGCACATGCTAACCTCTGGTACATCAGATGAGATCTGTTTTTGATGTGGCCTTCAGTGCGAAGACTATTTTGATGCAGCTCTCCATGATACTCTATCCTGTGTGAGCCTCTTCATCCCCGAATAACTACTGCAACCTACATCTTCCTGAATCTGTTTTCTGTATTAATCTCTTGGTATACCTCTACGTTTTTTACCTCCCACACTTCCCTCCAGCACTAAATTGGTGATCTCTTGATGTCTCAGAATGTGTCCTATCAACCGATACCTTCTTTTGGTCAAATTGTGCCACAGATTTCTTGCCTCCTCAACCCTATTCAGTAATTCCTCATTAGTTACGTGATCTACCCATTTAATCTTCAGCATTCTTCTGTACTACCACATTTCGAAAGCTTCTACTCTCTTCTTGTCTAAACTATTTATAGTCCAAGTTTCACTTCCATACATGGCTGCACTACGTACAAATACTTTCAGAAAAGACTTCCTGACACTTAAATCTATACTCCATATTAACAAATTTCTCTTCTGCAGAAATGCTTTTCTTGCCATTGCCATTACCATTGTCATTGTCATTTCTCGTCTATATCCTCCATACTTTGGCCATCAGCAGTTATTTTGCTGCCCAAATAACAAAACACCTCTACTTCTTTAAGTGTCTCTTTCCTAATCTGATTCCCTTAGCACCACTGATTTAATTCGACTACATTCCATTATCCTTGTTTTTCTTTTGTTCATGTTCATCTCACAGACTCTTTTCAAGACATTGTCCATTCCGTTCAACTGTTCTTCCAACTCCTTTACTGTCTATAATAGAATTTCATTGTCTTCGACAAACCTCGAAATTTTTATTTCTTCTCAGTGGACTTTAATTCCTACTCCAAATTTTTCTTTTGCTTCCTTTACTGCTTGTTCAATGTACGCATTGAGTAACATCGGGTATAGGCTACAACCATGTCTTACTCCATTTTCAACCACTGCCTCCCTTTCATGCCCTTCGACTCTTCTAACTGCCTTCTGGTTTCTGTCCAAGTTGTAAACATCATTTTGGTCCCTGTATTTTACTCCTGATACCTTAAGAATTTCGAAGAGAGTATTCCTGTCAATACTGTCAAAATCTTTCTCGAAGTCTACAAATGCTATAAATGTAGGTTTCTCTTTCTAATATAAGTCGTAGGATCAATATTGCCTCGCGTGTTCTTACGTTATCCGGAATCCAAACTGATCTTCTCCGGGGTTTGCTTCTACTAGTGTTTCCATTCTTCTGTAAGGAATGCGTATTAGTGTTTTACAACCATGGCTTATTAAACTAATAGTTCGATAATTTTCACACCTCTCAGCAAATTCTTTCTTTGGAACTGTAATTACTACATTCTTCTTAAAGTCCGATGGTATTTCACCTGTCTCATACATCCTGCATACCAGATGGAAGAAATCTGTCATGGTTGGCTCTCCCAAGTTATCAGTAGTTCTGACGGAATATAGTCTACTCTAGGAGCCTTATTTCTTTCCGAGCGTCGTCTTTTTTTTCGTAGTATCGTATCTCCCATCTCATCGTCGTCTACGTCCACTTCCCGTTCTACAAGGTGAAAAGTATTTAAACCGACAAACTCTGGGAGGTTGTAAGGGGGCATCAAAACAAATATTTTTCCCTAATGTCATTTTTTCCTAGGAGGATTATTTCAACCGATGGAGGCCGAATTACGCTCTTCAGTTGTAGGCAACTGTTGTCCACCAGTGTAGTAGTGCATTGTCTCTGTTTACTAATGAAGCGATACACCTGGAGTGAGTAAACTGATATGGTTGGTGCATACTACGTAGCGCACCACAACAGACGAACTGCACAGCGGGTTTATCAACAATATGCTAAACACCTTATGCCGCATCGTGCGACCTTCGCTGCAGTGTACCAACGTCTGCGTGAGACCGGATCATTTAGCAGATTACCTGGACAGGGACACCGTCGCACGGTAAGAACGCTGCAATTTGAGGAAGCTGTCTTGCAGCATGTGGGGTGGCATCCTTCAATCAGCACTTGTGCAATTGCGCTTAACATGGGGACGAATCAGACGAATGTAAGAACAGTCCGTTGAGAGCAATTGTTACTTCCATTTCACTTACAGCGTGTCCACAACCTGGAACCAGTTGACTATCCACCCAGAGCACAATTTCCGCAATGGTACCTGGAACAGTGTGAAATGCATCCTACATTTCCATCCTCAGTGTTGTTTACCGATGAAACAACGTTCGGACGTGATGGAGTCTTCAACATGCACAATTCGCATGTTTGGATTGAGGATAACCCACATGCTACAGTTACTAGCACTCATCAAGTGCGGTTCTTCGTTAATGTGTGGGTTGCTGCTGTAGGGGACTGTTTAATTGGGCCGTATCTGCTACCTAGGCCATTAAATGGCAGGCGCTATTACAATTTTCTCGTCAGGGCATTGCCAGAAATGCTGGAAGACGTCTCGCTCCCTACAAGACAACGTATGTGGTTCCAACATGACGGGGTGCCGGCACATTTCAGTCATCGTGTGCGTCGATTTCTGGACCGACGGTTCCCAGAAACGTGGAGTGGCACAGGTGGTCCTGTACCATGGACTGCTCGATACCCAGATATGTCCCCTCTGGACTTTTTTGTGTGGTGAGAGATGAGCAACCTTGTTTACGCAACTTCTGTTGCATCAGAAGAGGATCTGTTTGCCCGAATAGTAGCAGCAGCAGGAACAATTCAGGATACTCCTGGGGTTTTTGCTCGTGTCAGACACAACATGATCCAACGGTGTAATCTTTGTTTACGTGTCAATGGAGGCATTTTTGAAAATCTACTGTAACTGAAATTGAGTTGTGTTAATGTGTTGTCTCTTGGTCATAAGAAAATGGAAAAGTGTTTGTTCGTTTAATTAATTTGTCGTCAGAGAAATCTGCCTCTACCGTTTTAATTACTCCTCATAGGAAAAAAAGACATTAGGGAAAAATATTTGTTTTGATATGCCCTACAACCTCCCAGAGTTTGTCAGTTTAAATACATTTCACCCTGTATAATAATGTTATCAAGTTCATCTCCCTGGTGTAGATCCTCTGTATATTCCATCCACCTTTCAGCTTTCCCTTCTTTACTTATGTCTGGTTTACCATCTGAGCTCTTGATATTCATACAGCTGCTTCTCTTTTCCGCAAAACCCTCTTTAATTTTCCTGTAGGTGCTATCTATCTTTCCCCGAGTGAAATATTCTTCTAAATCCTTACATTTGTTCTCTAGGCATTCCTGTTTAGCAGTTTTGCACTTCCTGTTATTCTCATTTTTTAATATTTTATATTCCCTTTCGCCTGCTTCATTTGTTGCAATTTTTAAATTTTCCCCTTTCATCAATGAAATTCAATGTCTTTTGTGTTATCCAAGGATTTCTGTTAGGCCTTGTCTTTTCACCTATTTGATCCTCTGCTGCCTTCACTATTTCATCTCTTTAACCCACCCATTCGTCTTCTACTGTATTCGCTTCACCTGTTCTAGTCAACGGTTGCCCAATGTTCCCTCTGAAGCTCCCAACACCCTCTGGTTCTTTCATCTTATCCAGGACCCATCTCCTTAATTTACTACCTTTTCCCAATTTCTTCACTTTTAATTTACAGTTCATAACCAATAAATTGTGGTCAGATCCATATCTACCCCTGGAAATGTGTTACAATTTAAAATCTGGTACCTGAATCTCCGTCTAACAACTATATAATCATTCTGAAACCTTCCAGCGTCTCCAGGTCTCTTCCACATATACAACCTTTTGTCGTCATTCTTAAACCAAATGTCAGCGATAATCAATATTTGTTCTTAGCAAAATTCTACCAGGTGGCTTCCTCTTTCATTCCATTGCCCCAGTCCACATTCACCTACTACTTTTCTTCCTATTCCTTTTCCTACTACCGAATTCTAGGCCCCCTATCACAATTAAATTTTCGTCTCCTTTAACTATCTGAATAATTTACATTGTTAAACCCACTCCTGCACTATCCATATTTTACTTACGTGGCAGGAGGAACAGGAGTCCTGGTCAGGTGAATACAGAGTTATAAATTACTCTCTATTCACCTGACCAGAACTCCTGTTCCTGCTGCCACCGAACTTCACTAATTCGCAATAAATCTAACTTTAACCGATCCATTTCCCTTTTAAAATTTTCTAACCTACCTGTCCTGTTAAGGGATCTTATCTTCGACGCTACGAGCCATAAAATGTCAGTTTTGTTTCTCCCGATGATATCATCCTGAGTAGTCCCCGCCCCGAATGTGGGACTATTTTACATCCAGAATATTTTACCCAAGCGGATGCCATCATCATTTAACCATACAGTAGAGCTGCATGCCCTCGGGGAAAAATTACGGCTCTCATCCTTTCGCAGTACCTGCCCAGCAAGGCCGTTTTGATTGATGTTCCAAGACCATATCAGTCAATCCTCAAGACTGTTGCCCCTGCAATTATTAAAAGGGTGCTGCACCTCTTCAGGAACCATACGTTTATGTGCCCTCCTAAGTGACTGTGGGTGTACCTATGGTATGGCTATCTGTGTGTGTGTTTGAGGTTTACGAGCGCTAAACAGCGTGGTCATCAGCGCCCAATGGCTATCTGTATCGCCGAGGAATGCAAGCCACGCCACCAACGGCAAGGTCCATGGTTCATGAGGAGAGATGGGATCTAAGAAAACTATCTCTAATGTGCGTACGTTTCCAGATTTTGACGGAAACAACTACCCTGACTGTCTTTGCCTGAATATGCTTCACTGCTTCTGAAAGAAAGCCCATACTGTTGGACAAACATGCCTGTAAATACTATTCGAAATTCTAATTAGACGGAATACACTTTAAATAAGATAAACAGTTTATTCAAGATGACTGGCCGCATGTCACCCACAAAATAAATACATTTGTTAAGGAAACGTAGTTTTACACTTTACTTAAGTATGTGCTCATATTGTTTGCTATCGTTTGCGAGGCACATTTGCAACCGCCGTTCGAGAGACAAAAGATGAAAATACATTGGAACACATGTCTTTGAATGCTGTGGTGATTCGATGGAGCATATCATCCGGCGTATTTGGGACTTCATGATCGACTGCATCTTTCAGTGTTCCACATAGAACTAAACGAAGAAGAGACAGATCAAGAAACGTGGCCAGCCATCATACTGCTGCATTCCGTCCTATCCAACGCTGTATTTTATTTGCAATACGGGAAGAGCGATGTGGACAACCATCATTTTAGAACCATGTCAAATGGTTCAAATGGCTCTGAGCACTATGCGACTTAACTTCCGAGGTCATCAGTCGCCTAGAACTTAGAACTAATTAAACCTAACTAACCTAAGGACATCACACACATCCATGCCCGAGGCAGGATTCGAACCTGCGACCGTAGCGGTCGCTCGGTTCCAGATTGTAGCGCCTAGAACCGCACGGCCACTCCGGCCGGCAGAAACATATCACTGCTACTTATCCTGTGGTACCTCTTCTAGAGGAACAGATAGAATGTTCGTAGGAAAGTGTGCATATGTATTTCCATTTGACATCCAAGGAATAAAATAAGGTGCCACAATGGAATTTCATAGACAAGAGACATCATCAGGGTCGTTGGTGTTCTATATGAAGGAACCAGCGTGGATTTTTAGCTTCTCAGTAGCGCATGTTACGTAAACTTACATTACCTTGGTTAGTAACCGTTTCTCTGTCGGTAAAGAGCACACATTGGTTAAACTTAGTGTCGTCTCCCAAACGATGCAGAGCAAACCAACCAAATTCTATACGACTATCAAAATCACGCCCTCTGACTGCCTGCTGTAGTGACAAATAATTACATAGAAATTTACGTCGTAGCGAGAAGCGAATGACACTCCTCTAGTTGATCCCACGATTCTTGGCAATACATCCGGTGCCACCGCTCACTGCATAAAGGTAGCATATCTAACTGCTCCTCATTAGTGGACATGTCTGCGTTCAAGGAATGTTGAAGCAGAAATGATCTGTCAATAGACGACACAGTTCCTGCTAGTGCTGCAGCATAGACCAATCAACAATCCAAAGGCTTGATACAACAACGTAGCCGATTTGACTTTTAGTTTTAGAATTTTTCTCGAATTCTGTTGCTAAGATTTTCAGCCTCGACATTAATAAGCTCTATGTCACCGTACTCGTATTTTCAAGTTCTTTCAGATATCGTTACGAAAATATATCATTTTATTTTTTAAAATCATATTTGGTTCAGTATCTCGTTAGATACAAGAATTAAGACTCTTTGTTACTTACCAACCTGGCCGACTGTAGTGGCCGAGCGGTTCTAGGCGTTACAGTCTGGAACCGCGCGACCGCTACGGTCGCACGTTCGAATCCTGCCTCGGGCATGGGTGTGTGTGATGTCCTTAGGTTAGTTAGTTCTAAGTTATAGGGGACTGATGACCTCAGAAGCTAAGTCCCATAGTGCTCAGAGCCATTTGAACCATTTGAACTTACCAACCTACAATCCACTAAGTGAACTACCATTTGCCAGAAACTTCGTTTTGAGATCTGGAAAGTGCTGCTGCTGCGGTCGGAGGTTCGAAATCTGCCTCGGGCATGTATGTGTGTGATGTCCTTAGGTTAGTCAGGTTTAAGTAGTTCTAAGTATAGGGGACTGATGACCTCAGATGTTAAGCCCCATAGTGCTTAGAGCCGTCTGAACCATTTGAAGATCTGGAAACGTTCACGAAATAAAAGGGGTTTTACGTCTTACGTGACTCAACCTTTATACCTCTTTATAAAAATGTGAATTTCTCGACCAAACCGTCATTATACAGTGCCTTTCATCCGCAACCACAATATCCATCAATGTTATACAAGGACATGGGAAGACTGTTCCTTCTTTTCCTATGTCTATGTTTACGTCTACGTGATTACTCTGTTAATGACAGTAAAGTACCTGGCATATGAATGGATGTTGCAAGTCTTTGGTTGCTTTAACCATAAATATGTGTCTGAGTGATGCTAAATATTATTATCTTTACATGAAGAAAAGTATTATCTTCTCAATACCCTTCAAATCGTGAGCTACACCTGTACTGTCTGCCATCGGGTTCCCCTACATGGCAGGCAGCACCGCATAGCAGCCACGCTATGAGGGAAACAAACCAACAGCCAAACAGGCGAAGACATCAGGTAAACACGCCGAAGATCATAGTCGATTAATAGGAACCTTTCCTTGCAGAGGTCGCCGCGACATATCCGGCCACGGATTCTTACACCGGGTTTCTCTTGGCTCCAGCTCACTATACAGGCCCGGCCGGTCGAAGGCAGACCAGTCTTCGTCCGCTGCTAATGGCAACCGCTATAGCAGAGTCTCCGAGAAGATATCACCGAAGCCGCTGTACTGCACCGCCAATCGAAGTACCAGCCGACCGAGAGGAACCACATCTCCGGCTAGATCGACGGACGTCTACATCTATTGTACATCCAGCTATTGTATTGTAGAAGAAGTTACGTTCAATAAACTGTTGGAGAATACAACAGTGGCGATGAGGATGGGATTCGACAACCCAAAGAAGAGGGAATCACAACAACAACAAGCACAACCACAACTGCAACAGCAGAATCTATCAGTGCAGCAGGTACTGAATCAACTTTTTCAACAGTTCGCGATACTGCAGCAGCAACTGATTGCCGAAATTCAAAGTCTTCACCGTCAACCGACACCACCAGCGTTCCCGGCATTCGATGAAGACGCTGAAGGTTGGGAAACATACGAAAAGAGGAGTCGTCATCATTTGCGTAGTCATCAGGTATCCCAGGAAAATGATCAGAGAGCCTATTTTTTTTCTTGGAATGTCTCCCGTATGTAAGTGCTCCTGACGAAACTCCAGCCACGTGATCCTGACAGTCTTACCTTCACCGCCATATGTGAGTGACTCACCTCCTACTATCGCCGCAGATGTCACGTCATGGTAGCAAGAGTGGAATTTCACCAGAGTCGAAAAAAAACCGATGAGACGTACCGACAATGGGCTGCTGAACTGCAAGGTCTCGCTCGGAAGTGCAACTTTGTTACCCGCATATCCCGGGAGTCTTACGCAGATGACATATTCGGGGATCACCTGATCCAAGCAGCCCCAGATGAGGCTTTCCGCCACGCCGCCTTTAAGTTGGAGGACCCGTCGCTAGATCAAATCATAGAACTTACATTCAAGTTTGAAGTTTCCACTGCAGCTGACCGCAGATTGGAAACGTGGGCCGACGTCGCAGCCATCCGAGAAGAGACTTCCGACGTCCAGGAGGACGTCGCGGCCACATACGCATCTTCACGCCGCTCTCCCCAGCGCAACACCCCGGCATCTTCTCGGCGTACGGAAAAGAAAAAAAAAAAGACGGTCGTTCCAGGAAGACAACCAACAGCCGCCGCCGGGCCAGCAACGCCGCCGCAGGGAACCCCTGCGCCTTCCATTTTGTCCAGGATGTTACTCCCAGCATGAACGTGAGGATTGTCCTGACCGCTGAGCGACGTGTCGCCGTTTCGGTCGGGACGGGCACCTTGCATCTGTCTGTCGCTCAGCCACGGCGCCGATCTCCAGGCGCTCCGACACCGAGGCGTCCATGGACATCAACCAAGTTGTGTCTTCGGCGTCCGCCAAACTGAATATTGATGTCACCATATTGGGTAAGCCAGTTCGAATGCAGGTCGACACAGGGGCTGCGGTATCCCTGCTCAATTACACTATCTACACCGTTTTAGGAGCGCTAAGCCTTCAATCGGCTCCTCGACGCTCCTTACGCACAACAGACAAGGAAATCGCTTTGTTGGGGCAGTTCACGACGGTGGTTTCTTGGTTTCTTACAAATCTGTCAGTCGTACGATTTCTTTTCTGGTAGTCAACAGTACTGATGCTACCGATCTGTTTGGGTTGGAGGGTTTCCAAATGTTCGGGTTCACAATCGACGATCATGTACATCTGGTTTCTCCACAGGTGCCGTTTCCCGAAGTTGACTCTCTCTGCACCAAATTCCAGGATCTCTTCTCCCCCGGCATCGGGTGCGCCAAGGGGTTTGCAGCGACCCTCCACCTCCGGCCGTCAGCCCGCCCTCGATACTTCCGGGGGAGGCAGGTCCTCGTCGCTCTCCAGCAGCCGCTGCGCGACGAATTGGACCGTCTGCAACAGGAAGGGGTGCTATGGCCTGTTCAGTTCAGCCCCTGGGCCACGCCTCTCGTCATCGTCCAGAAGGCAGGCAGGTGTCTCCGTCTCTGTGGGGACTTTTTGGCGACCCTCAACCCCCAGCTCCAGGTGGACGGCTTTCCGCTCCCTCGGCCTGATGATCTCTTCCGTAAATTGGCTGGTGGTCGTTACTTTACCAAAATTTATCTCGCTGAGGCGTACCTCCAAGTTCCTTTGGATGTAGCTTCTCAAGCTCTCACCATTCTGAATACGCCCGCCGGCCTGTTCCAAGTCACATGCCTCATGTTTGGCCTGGCTAGCGTCCCGACCATTTTCCAACGCTCCTTGGAACAATTACTGCTGGACATTCCCGGTTGCATTAATTGCCTCGACGACATTGTCGTTACGGGCCTACTGCTGCAGCCCATCTTACCAACTTGCGTCAGCTGTTTCTTCGGCTCCACCAGGCTGGGCTAAAATGCAATGAGGAGAAGTGTTGCTTCTTTCAACTTTCTATTTCCTATTTTGGACATGTTATTTCACATAAAGGCATCTCTCCGTCATTTTCGAATGTGGACGCCATACACCGTCTGCCTCCCCCATGGGACATCCATCAGCTGAAATCCTTCCATGGAAAAGTATCGTATTACCGGAAGATCCTTCCATCTTCCGCACAGGTGGCGGCCTCCTTATACCACTTATGCCGCAAAAATGTCCCCTTCAGTTGGTCCCCGGCCTGTGAGACGGACTTTTCCACCCTCAAACGCCAGTTGCATTCAGCCTCCTGCGTGATGCTGTATGATCCGTCTCTGCCGTTGCTCCTGGCGACGGATGCCTCTGATTACGGGTCGGGGCTGTCCTCTCCCACAAGCTTCCGGATGGGACAGAACATCTGGTGGCTTCTCTATCCAAGGCCACCCAGCTGAAGTACTCTCAGATCGAAAAGGAGGCATTGGCTATCGTATTCGCCTGTTCCAAACTCATGTATTTTTTATACGGACGGGCCTTTCGTATCGTCACTGACCACAAGCCCCTCCACTCCCTCTTTTCCCCCGAGATCCGGTTTCCTATGAAGACATCTCAGAGGCTTCAACGATGGGCCCTGTTCTTCTCACAATTCCGTTACACCTTTCATTTTAAGTCCACCTCCCAGCACGCCAACGCGGATGCTCTTTCCCACCTTCCTCTTGGTCCCGACCCTGCATTTGACTCTTCGGACGTCCTCGTGTTCCATGTTGATGAAGCCATCCACGACACCCTGCGCGGGTTTCCCATTACGGCCTCCACGGTGGCAATTGCGATCATGCGTGACCCATTATTGCGCCGTGTCCGCTCCTATGTTCAGCACGGGTTACCCAGCTGTGACCCCACCCGCGACCAGCAGCACCTTCAATTCTTTTTTTCTATTCGCCATCAGCTGTCGCCGGTGGATGGTGCCCTATTGTGGGTAGACCCTACATCCACTCCACGTGTGGTCGTCCCCCAGCATCTCCAGACCGAAGTCTTGCGTCTCTTACATCAAGGCCATTGGGGAATCGCTCGCACCAAGGCGTTGGCCCGGCGTCACGTCTTTTGGTTCGGGCTTACCAGGGACGTCACTCACATGGTTCAGAAATGCTCCACGTGCGCCCAACAGCCGCCCCGGCCCCCTCAAACCTTCCTCTCTTGGCCTAAGCCGGCGGGTCCCTGGGATCGCATTCATTTGGACTTCGCTGGCCCCTTCCTCGGCTACCAATGGCTTCTCGTCACCGATGCCTTTTCACATTTTCCGTTCGTTATGCGTTGTACCAGCACCACTTTGGAAGCGAACCTCGCTGCTCTCCAGAAAGTTTTGCCCTTGGAAGGGTTGCCGCTAACAATTGTTACCGATAATGGCCCTCAATTCCGGAGTCAGGAATTCTCGACGTTTTGTTCTGCCAACGGCATCCGACACGTCTTCAGTCTGCCCTTTCACCCGCAATCGAATGGCGAGGCCGAACGCCTCGTCCGGGCATTTAAGGCCCAAATGACAAAATATGCTTCCGCCCACACTTTGGACGCGTCGCTGACGTTGTTCCTCAGTTCCTATCGGTCGACGCCCATCGGCTCCCATAGTCCGGCGGAACTTTTGCACTTCCTCCGGCTCGGACCCAAACAACGGGTTCCGACTGCACAGGCTCCCTTTGTTCTGGGATCCCTTATCTGGGTGCGAGGTTTCAGCCCGAGTGCCGGATGGATTCAGGGGGCGATCGTCCGGCCGCGAGGCCGTCAGCTCTTTGACGTCCGCATCGCCGACACAGTGGTCTGCCGGCACCGCAACCAACTCCGGCGCCGGTATCAGGGTTTTCCGACCACCTCTTCTTTCCGGCAAATCCCAGACAGTCGTACCTGTGAAATATATATCCGGCCGCCCGGATGTGCTCCCTTCCACCCATGGTCGGCGTGCAGGGGCGCCAGACCCTGTTCAGCAGCAACAGCCGTGGTCTCCACAGCGGCTGCAGGCTCCACTGGCTCCTCCGCCGGCCCGACCGGCGGCGCCATCCGCCATCGTTGAAGATGCCCCCACGCCCTTGGCACCACCGCCGCCGATGTCGCATCCTAGCCTGCGACGCCCACACGGTCCACTTTCCGGGCAGCATCCCGCGGACGTCGATGAACCTATGCCCCTGGCGCCGTCACGGCCGGCTTCCCCGCCTTTTCCGCGACCCAGCTCCGCTCCGCTCCGCCCTACTCTGCGGGAGTGACGAGCAGGACGACGCCGCCCTCCTCTCCACCCCCCACGCCCATGAAAGGAGGTGTGTACTGTCTGCCATCGGGTTCCCCTAAATGGCAGGCAGCACCGCATAATAGCCACGCTATGAGGGAGACAAACCAACATCCAAACAGGCGAAGACATCAGGTAAACATGCCGAAGATTAATAGGAACCTTTCCTTGCAGAAGTCGACGCGACGTATCCGGCCACGGATTCCTACACCGGGTTTCTATTGGCTCCAGCTCACTATATAGGCCCGGCCGGTCGAAGGCAGACCAGTCTTCGTCCGCTGCTAATGGCAACCGCTATAGTTGAGTCTCCAAGAAGATATCACCGAAGCCGCTGTACTACACCGCCGATCGAAGTACCAGCCGACCGAGAGGAACCACATCTCCGGCTAGATCTACGGACGTCTACATCTGTTGTACAGCCAGCTATTGTATTGCAGAAGAAGTTACGGTCAATAAACTGTTGGAGAATACAACAACACACTTACTTTCTATACACATATTACAAAAAGGTGCTGGCCACTCCAGTCAAACTATGCCGTTATCCTGAAAGAAGTCATTCACAAGATGTGCACGATGGTGGCGCGTATTGTCGTTCATGAAGATGAATGCCTCGCCAATATGTTACCGATATGGTTGCACTATCACTCGGAGAATGGCATTCAGCATCTTACAGCCGTTACGGCGCCTTCCATGACCACCAGCGCCGTACGTCGGCCCACATAACGCCACCCCAAAACAGCAGGGAACCCCCCACCTTGCTGTACTCGCTGAACTGTGGGTCTAAGGGGTTCAGCCTGACCGGGTTGCCTCCAAAAACGTCTCCGACGATTGTCTGGTTGAAGACATATGTGACACTCATCGGTGAAGAGAACGTGATGCCAATCCTGAGAGGTCTATTCGACATGTTGTTGAGCCCATCTGTACCGCGCTGCATGGAGTCGTGGTTGCAAAGATGGACCTTACCATGGACGTCAGGAGTGAAGCCGTGCATCATGGAGCCTATAGCGCCCAGATTGAGTCGTAACACGACGTCCTGTGGCTCCACGAAAAGCATTATTCAACATGGTGGCGTTGTTGCCAGGGTTCCTCCGAGCGATCGAACGGCGGTATTCACCGTCTAGGCATGGCTGAACTACAGACAACACTGTCGGACCCCCTCCGTCTAATGGGCGCTGCTCATGCATGGTTGCTTACATCTTTGGGTGGGCTCAGTGACATCTCTGAACAAAGAAAGGGACTGTGTCTTGTTCACATGGCTCTAAGTACTATGGGACTTAACATCTGAGGTCATCAGTCCCATAGACTTAGAACTACTTAAACCAAACTAACCTAAGGACACCACATACATCCATGCCCGAGGCAGGATTCGAACATGCGATCGTAGCAGCAGCGCGGTTCCGCAGTGAAGCGCCTAGAACCGCTCGGCCACCGCGGCCGGTGGACTGTGTGTGTTATACAATATCTGCAGTCAATGTCTATCTTCAGGAGCTCTGGAAACTGGGTTCGTGCAAAACGTTTATTCATGTGTGTATACGAATAAGTGAATTTACTCATGGCACTTTCGTTGCCTACTCATGCGCTTATTGTCAGAACTCAAATTATTAATCAGATTAATTAATATAATAAAAATGAACCTTAAATTGCTGCTGTACCCATATACCACCACAATAAAACCAAAACAGTGAATGTTTTGGGGAGTATTAATGAGAACAGTGGTGTATTTAAGTTTACAAAATATGACAAGTTTCATTAATCTTTTTGTAACTACAACTAGCTGATAAATCTTACTAAAAAATGACAAGTATAAACGAGAAAAGGAATGGTGTCAGATTGGCAAAGCATACATTTTAGTGGAAGCTATACAAATTCTCCCCTGAATTAATCCCTACTACAACGCAATCTGACTTCGTTTACATGAATCCACTGTGCGGCCCAACTCGTTTCAAATGGAATCAGCTACGACCAAGTGTACCTCAAACTGTGGTTCACCTGAGAACAGGAACGTGTGAAGATTATTTAACAACCCTACGCCGATGCAGCAGTATTTTAGGCTTTCAAGTGAAAGGGCGACAGCAGAAGAACGCGCGGTGTTTGCTAGCTGTGCCCTGCGGCAGTCGTAATCTTCTGACGCTTCCACGAGACTTTGAAAACTAAACTTCTGGTTATCAAAAAACGGGGAACTTCCCTAACAGAGCCTTGATATTGTGGCATATTTCAGCGTGAGATGCACCCGTTTGCTGATCTGGCCAAACCAATTTGACTCACAGGCCCTAAGGTGCATGCTGCAATTGTCAAACGTCGGAGAGCCGACTCAAGACGATTAAGTTCATCCTCCTGGCACGCGATATGTCCGAGATGATACACAATTCCACAGTCGATACAGTTGTAAACTGCCACTGGCTTTTAGTCCAGCACAAGACACAGACCACAAGTCTCTACCACTAGGGAAACACCAGAAGTTCTCCACCAGGAGAGGGCCAGTAGACGAAACTCGCAAAGAATGACAACCCTTCCCACTATCCCTCCATAAGGTAGACGAATTAGCAGAAACGAAACCTTCTCCCACGTTGCACAGACGAATCGAACTATTCTCTACTCATTGAAGCTCCCCTCTTGACTGTTCTGTTATCCTGGTAGCCAATCTAAACACAGCACCGCTGTTCCCACGTAGGGGGAGCAAACCTCCACTTTGCATATCCTGAGACAATCCAATCAGCGACTCCAAATCTATTTTGTCGGAAAAAAGAAGATTTTAGGCTAGGGAGACATCGTTCTCACGGTAAGCATGGCCACGTTTTGGTAAAAAACATATGTCTAGATGGGACCACACTCCCTCATTTACAGAGAGATTTAATCTTTCATGGCCGACCATTTCCAATTTTTGAAAGAAGGCTCTTAAGCTTCCCAGACAGTCGTACCTGTGAAATATATATCCGGCCGCTCGCTAAAAGAACCTGGTGACTTCCTGGTGTCAGGGGGTTTACACTCTTGCCTCCATCAAACAGGTGCACCAGCCATCCCGTCCATGGCTTCTAACATGAGAATGCACGGAGTTTCATGACTTCCCACGGTTTGCACAAAGACTCGGTTTACAGCAGTCTCTCTTAACTGGCTTCCTCGACCAGCTTTTCGCCAACTTACTGCCGTGGCAATGGACTGCTGCCTGCCTCAAATATTTTGCAAACTGCATCCTTCGTGTCTGACCCTAAGCACAAGGAGGAGTGTGTTTCAAAAAAAAATGGTTCAAATGGCTCTGAGCTCTATGGGACTTAACTGCTGTGGTCATCAGTCCCCTAGAACTTAGAACTACTTAAACCTAACTAACCTAAGGACATCACACACATCCATGCCCGAGGCAGGATTCGAACCTGCGACCGTAGCAGTCGCGCGGTTCCGGACTGAGCGCCTAGAACCGCTAGACCACCGCGGCCGGCCGGAGTGTGTTTCACCCATAAGTCCCTGTACAGGTACAATCGACTCAGTGCTGCTTCTCAGAATCACTCATACGGCCAGGTCGCTGTACTGAGGATTTATGGCCCCAAATTCATCTCTCTCCCTGTTCACCATCACCTCCACTACTGCCTCCCAGATATAAGTTATCTATAGGTCCCATATGCAGTTATAAAAATATTCTGCCCACAATTTCCCCTGGTAAAAATGTCATAAGCCACACATACCAAACGTAGTACTGGGGAACACCGAGATCATCACCTCAAGTATGAACGTTAATCTGACAGACAATGTTGTTAACGTGACAGAGTGATATGCCAACTCTCAGTGTCTCAATTAATCGAACATGTGATTCCACATGCAGCACATCTCAAAACGGGATTGGTATCTGAAAGCACTGAGAAAATTGACAATATGTTATATGACAAGTGGCATATAATTGTGAACGAAGGAAGTGGTGCCATACGAGTATAAAATTCCGACATTCGCGCATCATTTAAAAATAATTACCTGTTTCTATATGCCTGAGGCTGTAACACGCGATCTACTACATCACATAATAAAATAAAGAACATTTGGAGTGGTTTGTGTAATCGGGAGGGCCAGAACGTAGTTTTTGGATGATAGCTTCTCCTTAGTGTCTAACTACAAACCATAGAACAGTAACTGGTTAATTTTAATTTTACAGAAGTCTTATGGAGAAACTAGGAGAAAAACTACCTTGGAAGAAACCTGTATCATAGAAGACCAAGAAATCATCTTCCATCAGGACAATGCCCCTGTCCTCAAAGATACTATGGGAATGGGGAAACTGATGGGTATGATTTACAAACAGCCACATTGTTCACCACATATGTCTCCTTATTTCATCTGTTCCTATTTCTAATGAAATGTGAGGTTTTGTAACATTTTGAGTCGAATGAAGAGGTTATGGCATCTTCAGGTATGGAATCAATTCACTCGAAAAAGTTGGAAACTTCCATTGGCCTAAAAGAGGACTGTGTGAAAACGTATGTGTCCGTTCACCTTTTTATTTAGAATCTTTTACAGGTATGCTTAGGTTTCACCAACAAGTAAGAAGTGTCTCCAAATCCAAGATAGATGAGAGAGATGTCAGCACCACTTTTGCTTTATGGCGCTATACTATGACTACACACTATCTGATCGAAAGTATCCAGACATCCCTATGTATTGCTGAATCCGCCACTAGATTTCACGAGGGAGTACCTGTCAGTATAAAAGAAGAGGGTTAGTACTGCACATGTCAACTGAATAGCAGTAACAGAAGAGTCGTTTGGTCAGGAGAACTCGTTGTCGTGGACAAGTCACTGGATTCACCTGAGTAATAAATTATAAGGGACATTTAAAAACTTCTAAAGCTGCATAATTAAATGGTTACTAATGTTAGTGTGAAGTGGAAAGGGAAGGGATAAACACAGCTAAACAGAGATCAGGCAAAACTAAGGCTCTGACGGGTAGTGACCATTGAACTTTACAGAGAGTCGTTGTAATAATCGCATGGAATCAGCAGTAGAAATACTCTGAGTTCCAAAGTGCTGTCAGCAGTCCAGCTATAAAAATGACTGAGCATGAGGAGTTAAATGGAATAGGGTACAATGGTCAAGTAACTCCTCATAAGCCAGACATATCTGTAGGCAATGCTATGGGGTGCTTGAACTGATGTAAAGAGTGACACCACTGGACAGTGAATGACTGGAGACAAGTGGTTGGAGAGTTGAATCACACTATACCTAGTCGCAGTCAGGTGCTGTACTCGGTTCTTTGAATCAATTTCCTTGAAGTCAAATAGCAACTTGGTTTGTACCATAACTATCAGACCTCTGACTCTGAATGGTTACCTGCCATCATTTTTAGTCGTAACAGTGAATTACGTAGTGGGTGGTGTTTCGATATGGGGTATGGGCTATGAACACATTTTACGGTATTGTGTATTGAGTACAGTAAAAGAACATTTCGGAGACGATGATTGTATCAGCATGACAATGCACACTTTCATAAAGCACAATCTGTGAGACAATGGTCTGTGGACAATATCACTCCTGCAATGAACTGGCCTGCCAAAGAACCAACCTGAATGCAATAGAGCACCTCTGGGATGAGTTTGGACGTCATTGTCACTCCAGACACCAGCGTCCGACATCACTATCTTGTCTGGTTTAGGCTTATCAGGAAAAACGGTCCGCCATTGCTCAACAGACATTCAGACTCCTAGTGAAAGTGTCCCCCTCGGAGTTCAAGCAGTCATAAAGGTTAAGGGTGGACACACCTCGTATTAATGTCCGGATACTTTTGATCAGGTAGTGTATACACTGATGAGCTAAATCTTTATGACCCGCAGTGTGGCAACGATTCAGCGTATGGTATCGGCAAGTCATTTGCAGGCTGCCGGAGGAATGTGGCACCAAATGTCTACGCACATGTTTCACAATTCCCGTAAATTATGAGCCAGTGGTTTGTGGGGGTGGATCTGGCGCCCGATAATGTCCCAGATGTGTTGCACTAGGTTCAGATCAAGGGAACTTGGTGGCCAAGACAGCAGCGTGGTGCACTATTATGCTCCAGAAACCACAGTAACACGATGCTAGATTTTTGACACGAATAGTTATTCTGTTGGAAAATATATTCCCTGTCAAGTAACATTAACTTAGTGCACAGCTGTCGCAGTGCCCTCGATTAGTACCATAAATCTAGCTGACGCACAGGTGAATGTCCACCATAGCAGTGCCCTTACCGGCCTGCGACCCTGGCACGGTTCATGTTCTGAGCAGCCGTTCGCCACGTGACCGTATTCGTACGCAACTTACGATCTACTGTAACAAGATACGTGATACATATGATCACGCGACACGATTCCATTGATCCACTTTTAAATGCCGATCATCCCGTGGCCACTGCAATCGTAGCAGACGAAGCCATTGGCTCAACATAGGAACACATTCTGGTTGTCTGCTGCGAAGTCCCATATTCCATAATATTCTCTGAACAATGAAGACTTGTGATTGCGTTAAATTTGTACTCTGCGATCTCATCTCCCTAACGCTAACGCCTATCGCAGTTTACAGGCCGTGCAAGCCTCCGACCTCCACTTTCTTTGATGGGACGTGAACTTCAAACTCCTTGTCACCTCTTCGTTATTTCACCACCATTCAGTGATTTTCCATAGATGCTCACGAGAGTAGCAGGTGGACTGCTGGCCAGCTCCACCGTTTTGTAGATGCTCATTCCCAGACACCGGCCTCTAACAATCTGTCTTTAGTGGAAGTGGTTTATCGGAGTGAATTGCCGCATTTGCTATCCGCATTGTCGTTAGAATGATTTCCCATTCCATTCTTCTCTGCTTACGAACAGGATGATTGTAAATAAACTTCCGCTACTTCAGCCGGTGTAGAGGGAAATCTGTTTACCTTATGGGTACCCAACATTATAAGAACGATGTTGGGACTGAAAGAAGCGTTATTTGTATTGTTAGTAGTGTTAGTGTCATGCCTTTCCGCTAGGCGCGTATACTGGTACGGTGACGTAGGGGGCAAACACAAGTATTAGTCATTAGTGAGCTTTTCAGTTGCAGACAGTCAACATGTATCTGGGGAAGATGAACAGGACTTTACTCGTAAAGCTGTTTCATCGAAACAACAACAATAGTGGCACTACTCTTCACGAGTTCAGATGGTTCAAATGGCTCTGAGCACTATGGGACTTAACATCAGAGGTCATCAGTTCCCTAGAACTTAGAACTACTTAAACCTAACTAACCTAAGGACATCAATGCCCGAGGCAGGATTCGAACCTGCGACCGTAGCGGTCACGCTGTTCTCTTCAGGAGTATCAACGCATTGTAATGGAGAAGTCCTCTTTCTACACAGAGTTCGAAGAACATGATTCGGAAGTTCGAATTTATTGGCGCTTTTGGAACTTCTCCTGGGAGGGACAGGAGGCCAGCTGTGGCACAAATTGTTGAAAAAGCTGTTGTTGCAAGACTGAGAATGTTAGATGCAACGTGCGATCTTCAGCAGTGCAAGAGCTGTGTCATGACTGCTCAACATTCCATGCTCCATCATCAGAAAAATGATCCAAACAAGTGTGACATGGAATCAGCAGTGCTGTTCCAGGCTCTCATGGATACAGATGGTCGTCACATTGAGCAACGTTTGTAACCTAACGTAAGGGAGGTACGCAACTAAGAAATGTTATCCTCTCACTTTGAAATAAAAACTTGTTTCTTTCGATGGTTTATTCGTTATTTCTCTTTTCCATTTTCTTAAAAATGTTTCTGTAAAGTTTCATTGTCCTACTCTTACTCGTTTTTCAGGAGGGCCCTATGAAGTAGTGAAATTTTAATTCAAACCACCCTGTATTTTCCGTACCACGGCACGTGCCCGTAATTCCACAGGTGGCATTCAGTCTCGCAGTGGGAAATGGTCGCTATTCTTTGGCTCCTCACTGAGTAGCTTATTTACAAAATAATAGAAAGACTAGTTTAAGACGATCTGGGACAACATCAGGTTCGTTCCAGAAAAATGTAGGAACACAAGAAGCAATAATTACCTAACAACTTATCTTATTAGTGAGGTTTAAGAAAGACAAACCTACCTTTATAGCATTTGTAAATCTAGAGGAAGGAATGAATTAAGTTTAAACACCTGTCGACAGCTAGGTCATTCGAGACAGAGCACAGGTTCGAATAAGGGAAGGATTGGTGAGGAAATTGGCTGTGCCCTTTCAAAGGAACCAACAGGCATTTGCCACAAACCATTTAGGAAAATAAGAGAAAACCTAAATATAGATAGCCAGATGAGGATTTGAACTGTCATCCATCCAAAAGCGAGTCCAGTGTGCTAACCCCTGTGCACCTCGCTCCACGTAAACCTAAAAAAAGCTTTTGACAGTAGTGACCATGTAAGGTGGCAGAATAAATGAAGGTGAGTTTCGCACCTTACATAAGAGTTTTATACTTTGTAACAGGAAGGTGGATATTACACCTAACGTACATTGGCGATAATGAGCAGATTTGACTATAAGTATGTAATGCCAAAGGGATGACACTCTATCAATGGTATTAACACACTGCACCTATATAATGCATATCAATAAGCAGAAGGTGAAACAAGCAGCGAGAGGAAACGTTTTGTGTGGAAGCAAGCATGGGCAGACGCAGAGGCCGCACCACAGGAGGCACCACAAAAAGCTCTTAGGGGGGCGTCCCGCAGTGGGAGTCAGCGACCGGACAGGTGATGCATACTGAAGAGCAAGTAACGGGACACCAGAAGTAGGTCAGACAGAAGCTTTAAAAAACTGCATTCGGAATTACAAATCGATATGAACAAAACTAGTGACGCAGTTGATTATGTGAACAGCGAATGGTACATATGTAACGTTAAGGCGTCTCGAGCGGGCAGAAAACGTCCGATTGGCGGAAACGAAGTAGGAAGGAGTGAAGTACAGAGATTTCGACGCAGTTTGGTGGTAAGGTCCATGTGATTGGCAGAGAGAGTTTCCACAAAAATAAGAGGAACGCTCCTATTGATCGAAAAAAGCTGTGACGTAGAGAACGAAAGAACTCAGGTGGGGAGACAGTTCGGCTATGAGAAAGACATGAGCGAACTTTTCGAGGATTCTTCTTTGAATTGGCGTCAAGTGCAGAATGGGGTGCATAACGCTCTGTACAACGCAGAGGAGATATTTGTGTGAACACTGTGTTCACTGTAGCTGACATTCAGCTGGATATTAGCTGTAGCGTTGTTGAGCTCCAACTGGGGAGAAACAACCAGCCAGTTAGTAATTGTCCTTGCGAGGACTGAGAGGGCATTTTAATATACACACTGCTCCAGGCTTGCGCGTCCATATCGCCATATTCCAAGACAAGAGATGAGTGCATGTTTTCTCGCATAACGAGAAACATAGGGAGAGTTTCTGCTGGAAAAATCAGCAACGGCTTAATTACTTTTTATATGAATTTCAGTGGGCGAGAACAACCATGCGGATGACAGCTCATCGCAGCCCGTGAGCAGAGGGTTAAACTTGTTGGTTCACCAGCTTATGTCCACTGTAAACTCGAGCCACCTTGCATAACCTTTTGCTCAACTTGTCACAAAGCTAACCATCCTCCATAGACTTGATTGTCATCTAAAACAGTACCGAACTTTGAACCGCAATCGGATGATTTATCATAGTACTGGCCGGCATCATGACGTAGCCCTAAGAATAATTTTGTAAAGAAACTTCTAGTTAAAATTTACGATTGTGGTATTTGGGATTATTTCACTTTCTGAGGACGAGATGCGTTCGTTTGACAACTGTTGTAACATTGTCAAGTTTGTAAACTGTGTAAATGCGTGTAATTCTGTGATGATATTGCCGGCCGCGGTGGCCGTGTGGTTCTAGGCGCTCCAGTCCGGAGCCGCGCTGCTGCTACGGTCGCAGGTTCGAATCCTGCCTCGCGCGTGGGTGTGTGTGATGTCCTTAGGTTAGTTAGGTTTAAGTAGTTCTAAGTTCTAGGGGACTAATGACCACAGCAGTTGAGTCCCATAGTGCTCAGAGCCATTTTTTGTGATGATATTGCAACAATAAACCAAAATTGTTCACAAGTTACACAGTGGTTGTTCTGACCTCAAAACCTTACAACCGTAAAGCAAAGACAAAAATGTAGAATTCCCGCTATGACATTCTGTTTGTACATTGAGTAAAAAGTTAAGGAAACAAGGGGAAATTTGTAAGTGGAATGAAAGATCCGGGAGAAGAAATGAAAACCTTTAGGTTTTGCGTTGACATTGTATTTCTGTCAGAGATAGTTAAGTACCTAAAAGTCCTCTGAACAGAATGTATGGTATTTTCAAAAGAGATCACAAAATGAGAATCAACGAAAGTAAAACAAGGATAACTGCATGTATTCTAATTAAGTCAGGCGATTCTCGGGGAACTAGACTAGGAAATGAGACACCAAAGGTTTTAAATGAGCTATATTCTTTGGGGCAGTAAAGTAACTGACGATGGCCGAAACAGAGAGAATATAAAATGCAGACTGGAGAAAGCATGAAAAGTGTGTTCCATAAACAGAATTTTCCTATCGTGGATTACTAATTTAAGCTTTAATAATACTTTTTTGTACACCAGGGCGTGCTAAAAAGTAATACCTCCAAATATTTTATGAGAAAACTTTTAAAATAATATCAATGTTATTAACATTCTACATCTTTATTCTTCATGCCTACATATTCATTTCTCAACATAGTCACCCGGACGACGAACAAATTCATTTCAACGAGAGGCCAGTTTGTTGATACTTTCACTACAGAATGCTTAACTTTATTCACAGAGACACGGCATGACTTCTGCTTGCACCGCTTCATCACTATCAAAGAGAAGTCCTAGAAGCCGTTCTTTAAGTTAGGAAAACAGGTGAAAACTGGATGGAGCGAAGTTGGGACTTTATGGAGGATTAAGAATGACAGGGAACCACAGGCGTCGGATAGTTTCCGATGTCGCAGCCCTCGTGTGTGGCGTGGCACTGTCGTGCTGAAGAAGAAAGTGTGGACGCACAGTTTCTGCGGATAGAATTCGATTACAGCACTGTGTTACTCACACAACCACATGGTTACGTTACACAGCGTCAAAAAATGGTTCAAATGGCTCTGAGCACTATGCGACTCAACTGCTGAGGTCATTACTCCCCTAGAACTTAGAACTAGTTAAACCTAACTAACCTAAGGACATCACACACACCCATGCCCGAGGCAGGATTCGAACCTGCGACCGTAGCGGTCTCGCGGTTCCAGCCTGCAGCGCCAGAACCGCGCGGCCACTTCGGCCGGCCTACACAGCGTCATGTTACACTTTGCAATTCGGAGCCCTCCAGCGGCATAGGGCTGCAAATATATACAGGGTATTACAAAAAGGTACGGCCAAACTTTCAGGAAACATTCCTCACACACAAAGAAAGAAAATACGTTATGTGGACATGTGTCCGGAAACGCTTACTTTCCATGTTAGAGCTCATTTTATTACTTCTATTCAAATCACATTAATCATGGAATGGAAACACACAGCAACAGAACGTACCATCGTGACTTCAAACACTGTGTTACAGGAAATATTCTAAAATGTCCTCCGTTAGCGAGGATACATGCATCCACACTCCGTTGCATGGAATCCCTGATGCGCTGATGCAGCCCTGGAGAATGGCGTATTGTATCACAGCCGTCCACAATACGAGCACGAAGAGTCTCTACATTCGGTACCGGGGTTGCGTAGACAAGAGCTTTCAAATGCCCCCAATAATGAACGTCAAAAGGGTTGAGGTCAGGAGAGCGTGGAGGCCTTGGAATTGGTCCGCCTCTACCAATCCATCGGTCACCGAATCTGTTGTTGAGAAGCGTACGAACGCTTCGACTGAAACGTGCAGGAGCTCCATCGTGCATGAACCACATGTTGTGTCGTACTTGTAAAGGCACATATTCTAACAGCACAGTTAGAGTATCCCGTATGAAATCGTGATAACGTGCTCCATTGAGCGTAGGTGGAAGACCATGGGGCCCAATCAAGACATCACCAGCAATGCCTGCCCAAACGTTCACAGAAAATCTGTGTTGATGACGTCATTGCACAATTGCGTGCGGATTCTCGTCAGCCCACACATGTTGATTGTGAAAATTTACAATTTGATCACGTTGGAATGAAGCCTCACCCGTAAAGAGAACATTTGCACTGATATGAGGATTGACACATTATTGGATGAACCATTCGCAGAAGTGTACCCGTGGAGGCCAATCAGCTGCTGATAGTGCCTGCACACGCTGTACATGGTACGGAAACAACTGGTTCTCCCGTAGCACTCTCCATACAGTGACGTGGTCAACGTTACCTTGTACAGCAGCAACTTCTCTGACGCTGACACTAGGGTTATCGTCAACTGCACGAAGAATTGCCTCGTCCATTGCAGGTATCCTCGTCGTTCTAGGTCTTCCCCAGTCCCGAGACATAGGCTGGAATGTTCCGTGCTCCCTGAGACGCCGATCAATTGCTTCGGACGTCTTCCTGTCGGGACACCTTCGTTCTGGAAATCTGTCTCGATACAAACGTACCGCGCCACGGCTATTGCCCCGTGCTAATCCATACATCAAATGGGCATCTGCCAACTCCGCGTTTGTGAACATTACCTTCCTTCAACTGGACCAACTGGCGGTGAATCGAGGGAGTAAAGTACATACTGACGAAACTAAAATGAGCTCTAACATAGAAATGAAGCGTTTCCGGACACATGTCCACATAACATATTTTCTTTATTTGTGTGTGATGAATGTTTCCTGAAAGTTTGGCCGTACCTTTTTGTAATACCCTGTAGACGTGAAGAATAAAGATGTAGGATGCTAATAAAGTTTCCTTTAAGAGTTTCCACATGAAAAATTCGGAGGCATTACTTTTCAGCACGTCCTAGTATTTCTCTGGAGAGTGGCCTGGTGTGGAAATAAAACGGAACTCTAAACGGGTGAGACAAGAAGAGAATAGATGGTCTTGAATTTTGTGTTAGATTGATACATCGGATAACTAATGAAGACGTACTGAAGCAATTTGGGAAGAAAAGAATCTTGTGGAGCACCTGGAATAAAAGAAGGTTTCGGTGGAAAGGACACGTCTTGAACTATCAACGAATTCGCAGTTTGGCAACGAACGGAAGTATGAGGAGTAAAAGTCCAGAGGGAGTCCATGGCTTGAATACAGTAAGAGGGTTCAATTTGATGAGATGACTCGGAAAAAAATCATGCAGTTTTCGAACACAGTATTATTCGGGTACTGACCGACACAGTTACGTCGATTGAATATCCAGGCGTACTGTGCAAAGCGACATGAAATGGAACGAGCACTTTACGTTGTTTGTAGGGAAGGCGAATAGTCGACTTCGGTTAATTGCGAGAATTCTAGGAAACTGTAGCTCATTTACAACAGGAGACAGCACACAGAACACTTGTACAACTCTTTCTAGAGTACTCCTCGAAACTTTGGGACTCGATCAGGTGAAGGGAAACACTGAAGCAGTTCAGAGACGTGCTACTAGATGTGTTACAGGTAGATTCCATCAACACCCGGGTATTACGGATATGCTCTGTGACCACAAATGGGAATGACTGGATGGACGGTCGCAGGTTCGAATCCTGCCTCGGGCATGGATGTGTGTGATGTCCTTAGGTTAGTTAGGTTTAAGTAGTTCTAAGTTCTAGGGGACTGATGACCTGAGAAGTTAAGTCCCATAGTGCTCAGAGCCATTTGAACCATTTTTGGACTGGATGGAGCAAGAGGTTCTCCTCGTGAAAACTATTTAAAAAGTGTAGAAAACTGATATTTGCGACAGGTTGCAGAACAATTATATTGCCATCGACATACATCTCGTGTAATAACCACAGCGAAAGATACATGAGGACCTGAACGGAGCATATAGTCAGTCGATTGCCTCTCGCTGCATTTGAGAGTGGACCAGGAAAGGGAATGAGTAACTGTGGTAAAAGACAGCAACCACCATCTACGTCTACATCGACACTCCGCAAGCCAACTGACGGTGTGTTGTGGAGGGTAATTTTGAAACCACTAACTGATCCCCCTTTCCCATTCCATTCTCAAATTGTGAGTGGGAATAACTGATGTCGGTATGCCACCATATTAGCTCCTGAAAATATTCTCACAAAATTTCAAAAGTAAACCTCTCCGTGATGCACAAAGCCTCTATTGTAGCGTCTGCCACTGGACTTTGTTGAGTAACCCTCTAACCCTCTCGCACAGACTATACGATGCTGCTACGAAACGCGCTGATCTTCGTTGGATCCTTTCTAATTCCTCTGTCAGTCCTACCTGGTATGGGTCTCAGATTGACGAACAATATTCAAGAATCTGTAGAACAAGCGCCTTGTAGGCTACTTCTTTCGTAGATAAGTTGCACTTCCTTAAGATTCTTCCTACGAATCTCCGTCTGGCGTATGCTTTTCCTATTTGTTTTATGTGGTCCTTTACTTCAGACCTTCTATGTAGTTACTGCTATATATTTTACAGTATTTACGCTTTCCATCACTTTGTTATTTTCTTGTGTCTCTGCTATATGTTAAATTTATTTACACTCAGGGCCAACTGCCAGTAACTGCACCATTCTTCTATCTTTTGTATGTCATTCTGCAAATCGACACTGTATTCTGGCGTTCCTGCTTTCTTATAGACAACTGCATCATCTGAAAACAGTCTTTAACAGCCTCCGACGATTTCTACTAGACCATTTATATATACTGTAAACAGTAACAATCCTATTACCCATCCTTGGGGTACTCCGGATATTACCTTTGCATCTGTCAATTTCGTTCCGATAAGAGAAATGATCAAAGAAATGGAACAGAAAGGTATTGATGTGCTGCATTCATTGTGTAAAGCCGGCCGCGGTGGTCTCGCGGTTCTAGGCGCTCAGTCCGGAACCGGGCGACTGCTACGGTCGCAGGTTCGAATCCTGTTTCGGGCATGGATGTGTGTGATGTCCTTAGGTTGGTTAGGTTTAAGTAGTTCTAAGTTCTAGGGGACTGATGACCATAGATGTTAAGTCCCATAGTGCTCAGAGCCATTTGAACCATTTGAACCATTGTGTAAAAGAATATGGGAAACTGGGGAGTGGCCGGATGACTAATCAAAGTCTCCCTTCATCCTCTTACTCAAGAAAAGGTCTATCAGGAACTGCTCCAACTACCGAACTATTGCCCTCATATCTCACGCAAGTAAAATTTTGCTCTACATCCTAAACCAACGTTTGAAGCCGTCCGTTCAGCCTCACATATCCACGAAACAAGCAGGTTTTGTTGGAGGGAAAGAAACTCGTGAAGAGATTCTCAACATAAGACAAATAATAAAAAAAATCGCGAGAATTCTGTGTTCCTGTTTTCATCTGCTTCCTTGACTGTAGGAAAGCCTTTGATAGTGTTGTCTGAGAAAAGTTGTGGCAGGTGCTTGCAGCTGATAGCATTGATCAAAGTTCTATACAATAATCACTTCGCAGTTGTAAAGACAAGTGCTGGCATGTCTGATTCCTTCAGTGTATCAAAAGGTGTGAAACAGGGTTGTGTCCTATCCCCACAACTGTACAACATCTATGCAGAACATGACATTAGGAAAGCTCTTAATGGTTGCATCAAAGGCATCTCAGTTGGTGGGAGAACTTTGCTGATGACACTGTACTTTTAGCCAACAGGGAAGATGAACTTGCTGAGCTAATATCAAGAATAAAGGACATTAGTCTAGCATATGGATTAGACATCAACCTCAGCAAGTCCAAACTCATGGTAATTGATCGAGAACAGATCCAGCTCACAGGTCGATTAAGGGACCTGGAAGTCGTGCATTCCTTAATCTATCTTGGGTCAACCATCTGCAGCACGGGAAGTTGTGAAGATGAGTTAAGAAGACGGATTACGCTAGGGCGAATGGCTATGTAGAAGCTCACCAGGATCTGGCAGAGCAGAGCAATAACAAATAGCACAAAGATCCGGCTACTTGAAACACTCGTGTTTTCTGTCTTCTTTTATGGTTGCGAAACATGTACACTCAAGGCCAGAGACAAACAGAGCATTGGTGAGTTTAAGTTTTGGTGCTGGTGTAGGATGCTACGCATAAAATGGACCGAAAGAAGAACAAATGTGTCCATTATTGAACAACTCGATATATCCAGACGCCTTTCTTCTCGAGTCATCGAAAAAATTCTCCACGTCTTTGGCCATATTGTGAGAAGAGATGGAGAAAACCTACAGAAAATAATCTTGCAAGGAAAGACCAAGAGGAAGAGTAGCGAGCATATGTATAGATCAAATCAAGAAGGTCTCTGGTCTACCTCTTCAGCAGGCACTAAGAGAAGCTAGCAACCGTCCGGGATGGAGGCGCTAGGATCATGGTGTCACGACGCTCAGCAATGAGCACAACGATTTATGATTATGAAGAGCACATTGTTGAGTTCTGTATGCAAGGAAGTTCTGAATCCAGTCGCAAATGTGGTCTGACACACGTTAGGCTCGTATTTGTTTTCACTAGACAGCAGTGCACGACGATATCAAATGGCTTCCTGAAGTCAAGGAATACGACATCAACCTGAACGACTTGTCCGTAGCGTTATGGATCTCATGGAGGAACAGAGCGAGCTGAGTTTCGCAAGATTTCTGTTTGCGGAGATTTTCGTTGTCCAAAACGTCGTAATTCCTGAGCATAAAACATGTCCCATATTTTTACAACGGACTTCGATGCATTATAAAGGCCTATAAATATGTGTATCTGTCCCACAACGCTTCTTGAAACCGGAAAAAATCTGCGCTTTTTTCAGATCTAGGTACCCTTCGTCACGATAAACTACTGCTACAGCCGGCCGGGGTGGCCGAGCGGTTCTAGGCGAAACAGTCTGGAACCGAATCCTGCCTCGGGCATGGATGTGTGTGATGTCCTTAGGTTAGTTAGGTTTAAGTAGTTCTAAGTTCTAGGAGACTGATGTCCTCAGAAGTTAAGCCCCATAGTGCTCAGAGCCATTTTAACCATTTTTTGAACTACTGCTAGAAGGGGAGCAAGATCTTACGCATAATCTTTGTAGAAGCTTACATGTATCATCTGGTCCTGATAGTTCTTCACTACTAAGCGATTGTAGTTGCTTTTCTATTGCGCGGTTGGTTATCTCAGTATCCGCCGTTTCGACGTTCGTACAATGATTGAAAAGAGGGACCGTATTGCGATTTTCCGCGATGAAACGATTTTGGAAGACCGAATTCAGTATTTCGGCCTTCTCTCTGCTATCTTCCCTTTCAGCGGATCGTACGGTGGCTTTCGGAGCATGCAAGCAGATGTACATTGTGATATTTATTCAAAGATGAAGAGCTTTGTAAAGATAGACAAGCGTTTCTGGACTAAAGACCACAACGATAACATATATAGCTTTGCAACAACAACAAAAAGTTAATGTAGATATTTTCTTTGTAGCTGGTAGGCGTTTTATAATACTAGCTTATCTCAGTATACAGGCACGTTTACCTTCAGTCGCCACGCGGGGTAGCCGCGCGGTCTAGGCGGCCACAGTTCGTGCGGCCTCCCCTGTCGGAGGTTCGAGTCTTCCAGCGGGCTTGGGTGGGTGTGTTGTCCTTAGCGTAAGTTCGCTTGAGTTACATTAAGTATTGTATAAGCCTAGTGACCGATGAACTAAGCAGTTTGGTCCCATGGGAACTTACCCCAAATTTCCAAATTTTACCTTCAACGTGTCAATAATATCTAGGCTGACCAGACTTCCCGGTGCCGGGACAGTCCGGGTTTCACATAAACGTTCTCGTGTCCCGAGAAAATTGTTCGAGACATGTAATTGTCGCAGTTTTTAATCCAGAAACAAAATGCGTACAATAATATTTCTTATTTAATTATATACTGGGCTATTCAAAAAGAAGGAATAGATTTCAAAAATGTATTGCTTCCAAACTACCAAAGAAACACAATTCCAACGTCCCTGGTAAAACAAAAGTTCACATTTTTATGCATTCAATGTGAGCATCATGTAAATTTACTGCCACATACGAAGCAATTGGTCTCTCGTTATCGAATACAGAGCTTCAACAATGCGATCTCGCAGACTTTCAAGAGTAGCAAGTATAAGGGAACAAAAATGCTATCTTTAACGAAGCCCCACAGATAAAAGAAACAAGATAAGAGGTCTGGAGATCTCATCTTTCGCTCCTCCTCTTCCGATCCAACGTTAGAGAATTTCTCTTAGCACGTTTGACATTAACTGAGTGATGCCATACCAGAACGTTGGATTGGAAGAGGAGGAGCAAAAGATGAACTTCATCAGTGGTCTCCCATGTCTCCATATCTCATACCTTGTAACTTTTATCTGTGGGGCTACGTAAGAGATCGCGTTTTTATACCCCCTATACCTGACACTTTTGAAAGTTTGCGACATCGCATTGTTGAAGCTGTGAATTCGATAACGAGAGACAATCTGCTTCGTGTGTGACAGCAAATAAGCCACTTTTTTCATATTTGTCGTGTAACTAATGGTTCTCACACTGAATACATAAAAATCTGAACTTCTGTTTTTCCAGGAGCGTTGGAATTGTGTTTCCATCTTTTGTAGTTCCGATACAATAAATGTTTGAAATCTCTTCCTTCTTTTAGAATAGCCGCGTATTTATGAAAAACAGACTTCCAGAAGTAGAACGTTATAGAAATATATATTCTCACAATACCTTCTATAGGTCTGTCACATTTGGTTTAACTCGCCTTACGCCTAACGAAACAGCAAGAACGACGATGAAAAGAAAAGCAGATATTACCTACCTCTACCTCTAACTTCACGACCTTCTTCTTTGTGACTCTCGAGAGTAGTAAAATCAAAACCAAAGGAGGTATAAAGGAACACCACTTAAACTTTTTATCCTAACGGAACTGCAGCCATATGGAAGGTAATTTTGGGAAGAATGTGAGTGATGCGTTGGCAGAGCATATTGAATATTGTTTATCATGTTTAGAAGCTTGCCCTAAAAATCGGCTGTCAAACGAAATCTTATATTTTAGTATGAAATGTGTAATTTCTGTCTGATTAATAATATTGTACAGCTTTTAGGATTAACAAACTGTATCTACAGGGTGGCAATTATTGAACTACGTGAAATAAAATCGTCATAACTTCTGAATCGTTTGCTTTAGGACATTCAAACTGTACGGCTGGCCGCGGGCCATGATGATATTTAGTATGCGCATGCATGGCTTGGTTTAGCGGCGAAACCCACTTTCATTTCGATGGGTTCGTCAATAAGCAAGATTGGTACAACTGGGGTACTGAGAATCCGCATTTCAAGATCTAGAAGTCAATTCACACTCAATGGGTGAGCAATGTCCTATCACGGATTAATCGGCGCAATATTCCTTGACAGCGCGGGACTGCCGAACTGGTGTAGCCAAACGTGAAGGTTTTGGAAGATGATTTCATCCCCAATATCCAAAGCAACCCTGATTTCGACAAGATGTGTTTCATGCAAGACCTCATCGAAGCAGGAGAGTGTGCTGTCTGGAGGAGCACTTTGTGTATCGAATTCTGACTCTGGGTTACCCAGAGGCTACTGGAATGGGCCTCGATTGGTCACTATATTCTTCAGATACGAATACATGCGACTCCTTTTTGTGGGGCTGTATTAAAGACAAAGTGTACAGCAATAACTCCATAACCATTTCTGAGCTGAAAACAGCCGTTCATGAGGTCACCGACAGCATCGATGTTCCGATGCTTTAGCGGGTCATGCAGAATTTCGCTTTTCGCCTGCGCCACATCATCGCCAATGATGGCAGGCATATCGAACACGTCATAACCTAAATCCGAATATCTGTAGTGACGTTTACATATTGAGCAAAGTGTGTGTACGCCATAATTTGTAACTAATTTACGTTTTTTTTCATATAGTTCAATAATTGTTACCTTGTAAGTACCTAACAAATGAATAAACATTGCAGAAAATATATCTAGGCTCTTACAATGAAAAAGTTCTGTATTAGTATTTTTGATTTCTGAATAAAAAAATTTTATTTATGTATAATGTACCTACATTTCCTTTGCAATTCTCTAAATGAAGATACATTCTTGGTGTGGGGTTTTCAGCTGTGTCTCGATATTTTCTCTTTGGAATCTCGTCAGCCTAATAATACCACAAATAGCTTACCGGAATTAAGAGTTTAGGAAGGAAGCTATGGGGAGATCAAAGAACAGTATTGCCGTCGTTGATGGATAAGTCCAGCCACTGGTTTCACTGTCCGCTCCACAGGCGCCAGAGAACTCATTGGTAAAGCAGCACCTCGGAGTAGGTATGAATGGTGCGCCCCTGCTAGCGACGTGATTCCTGCGCCACGGGTAAGCGAGCGGTTCAAGGACGGGTCGAAAAACCGAGAACTTGTAGAGCGATGCTGGCGTGCAATGATTGGTGCGTAGCACCGGATGGCAGGTGTGAAAAGTGTGGTACGTGCGGCTGGTTGGTGGCAGGCGGTGGTGTGCACCAACGGCGCGCGACTTGTGGAAGGTGCGCAACGGACCTGCGCGCCGCGCAATCGTTATTGATCGTCGGGAAAGCTAGATACATGGGCGCTCCGGCACTGCCCGGCGCAGTCACTACTCTCTGGTCGCCACAGGCACCGTCGCACTGACCACGGAGGAGGCTCGCCTGCCCGCCCTAGGCCTCTCGCCGACTCCGTCGCGTGGTAAGTGCTTTTGCTGCCCACTCTGACCGCGCAACGGCCATGCGCACTGCCGCCCGCCGACTGCGCTGTAGCCTGGGGTTGCGCAGCAAACGCACTCTTCTCTGCTATGTGCAACAATGACATTTACATTTTATGAGCTGACTGCATCTACATCTACACATAAAATTGTACAATACTTACCGCAAGGTACTCGGTACCATTTTTAGCCGCTCTTTGTGATGTTTCATTTGTGTAAAAAGAATGAAAACTCTAAACGACACAGTGAACACCATAATCTCTCTTATCTTATTTTGATGACCAATACGAGAGATTACGATGCAGGCAGGCCTCCTGTGGTACAGTTTCATAACATACCGGGGTTGTATAAATTTTCCCATTGGGGTGTTTCGGACACAGCGTCGTTTTCTGCTAAAAATTCTCACTGGAGTCTTGAGCACCAGCTGCATTCACCTGTTATTAATCAAGTAGGGCGCCTGTGGGTTGATTCGACAGCTGCAGCCTGTCCGTTTGATATGTGCTCTAAATACTGGAGCGGTACTGAGGAACGTGGTTTACAAGTGTAAATAAATGATCTGGATAAAACCTGGCGGGTGTTTAGAGGGTGGTAAATAATACTATATGTTTTCCTTTATTTGTGCCCAATTTCACTTTTAAGCGGTAAAACACACGCCGAGAGGTAGTTTGGTAAATTAGGTTCAGGGGGAATATCTTCGAAACGATGATATATAAAAAATGTTTTCCATATAAAATGTAATACCCCCAAACTTTCTTGATGATTTCTTAATTATTTGGTACTTTGCAAAATTCCCCATCAGCATTAATTAATTTTGAAAAATGGAAACCTTCGTTACAATATAAATTAAAGAAGCTTTCAAGCCACATATGTCCATGTGTAATAACGCTGGTTTCCGAAACACAGTTTCAAGGAAATGAGTTGCGTAAAAGTTGAAGTTTGAGTATTTTCGACACATCTAATTAAAATATCTGAACATTCATTATTATTCCAATTATTCATTTTGCTTGCATTTATTTTATGGTTTAAATTGTTATTTTACGTTTTAATTTAAAGTTTTTCATTGTTTTTTAATTTCCCGTTTCACGTAAGTGTATTTTGTTAATTGAAAATAATAAATAACTCATTATTATGACTCAAAATCATTACAATACTGATAATCTGTATAGACATGCTAAAAATATAACGTTATTTACAACATGCACATAAAATGAACGAAATTTCTTCACATAATACACACGACGGAGGACACAATATAAAATAAAATTCTGTAGGATTTCAAATTGTCGCGGATGATCCTCTACATTTGTATCAGACGTATTTCACTACATTGGTAAGCCTTATCGAAGAGAACTGATTATTTACTAGTGATTGCAGCTTCATTGTATCGTTTCTCAAGTGGAGGTTGACACCATAATCATTCAAGAGAAGTAGATCTGAAAATTTTTTCAAAGAGGTCTTCCAACATCGAAATCCGTATACGGCCCGCGGCCGTACCTGCGCCGTCGAGTTCTTTGGGATCACCAAATGGACAAGTTTGTTGTCCTCTGGTACGACGCCCAAAACCGGTTTTTTACACTGACCACACACCTTTTCATAGGCGATTGGAGAACCTCTTTTTGAAGCCGTAAATGTTCTTGTGACACCATCGAAATCTGGCAGACATACATCTGGCCAGGTCAAAAGTTATTTGAAAGGTGATTTCTTTCCCAGTGAGGGAGAAAAATCTGTATGTTGTTAGATTCTTGGGGTGGTCAGTGTGAAAGATGCGTTTGGAGCATCGTACTTGACGACAAGGAACTCGTTAATCTGGTGATCCCAAAGGGCTCGAAGCCACAGCGGCAGCCGTTGGATGTAAACGGCTTTCGATAGTGAAATAACGTAGTAAGAAAATTTTCAGATCTAGTTCTGTTGAATTATTATGATTTAATGTCCACTTAAGGAATAGTATAATCAAGCTGCAGTCACCAGCACATAGTCAATTTTCTTTTCCAAGGCTTACCAATCTACTGAAATATACCTGATACAAAAGAAAGATATTTAGAGAATGACCCGAGACAATTTGAAATCCTGCTGAATTTTGCTTTTCGTTGGCCTCTTGACCATGTATATTATGTGAGGAAATTTCTTTCATTTCATATGCAAGGTGTAAAAAAATGTTATATTTTAAGCATGACTTTACATATGATCATTATTGTAAGGAACTGGTATCATAATAATGAGAGATTTATTCTTTTCAATTAGCAAAATACACGTATGTCAAACGGTAAACAAGAAAGAAAAAGAAATGTCAATATAAAACGTAAAATAACGATTTGAAACATAAAACAAATATCTACATCTGCATCTACATTTATACTCCGCAAGCCACCCAACGGTGTGTGGCGGAGGGTACTTTACGTGCCACTGTCATTACCTCCCTTTCCTGTTCCAGTCGCGTATGGTTCGCGGGAAGAACGACTGTCTGAAAGCCTCCGTGTGCGCTCTAATCTCTCTAATTTTACATTCGTGACCTCCTCGGGAGGTATAAGTAGGGGGAAGCAATGTATTCGATACCTCATCCAGAAACGCACCCTCTCGAAACCTGGCGAGCAAGCTACACCGCGATGCAGAGCGCCTCTCTTGCAGAGTCTGCCACTTGAGTTTGTTAAACATCTCCGTAACGCTATCACGGTTACCAAATAACCCTGTGACGAAACGCGCCGCTCTTCTTTGGATCTTCTCTATCTCCTCCGTCAACCCGATCTGGTACGGATCCCACACTGATGAGCAATACACAAGTATAGGTCGAACGAGTGTTTTGTAAGCCACCTCCCTTGTTGATGGACTGCATTTTCTAAGGACTCTCCCAATGAATCTCAACCTGGTACCCGCCTTACCAACAATTAATTTTATATGATCATTCCACTTCAAATCGTTCCGCACGCATACTCCCAGATATTTTACAGAAGTAACTGCTACCAGTGTTTGTTCCGCTATCATATAATCATACAATAAAGGATCCTTCTTTCTATGTATTTGCAATACATTAC